>NW_027260955.1:0-35000 GCF_045791955.1 Oncorhynchus clarkii lewisi
GCGCTGTTGGTTAAGGGCTTGTCAGTAAGCATTTCACGGTAAGGTCTACACTGTTGGTTAAGGGCTTGTCAGTAAGCATTTCACGGTAAGGTCTACACTGTTGGTTAAGGGCTTGTCAGTAAGCATTTCACTGTAAGGTCTACACTGTTGGTTAAGGGCTTGTCAGTAAGCATTTCACGGTAAGGTCTACACTGTTGGTTAAGGGCTTGTCAGTAAACATTTCACGGTAAGGTCTACACTGTTGGTTAAGGGCTTGTCAGTAAGCATTTCACGGTAAGGTCTACACTGTTGGTTAAGGGCTTGTCAGTAAGCATTTCACGGTAAGGTCTACACTGTTGGTTAAGGGCTTGTCAGTAAGCATTTCACGGTAAGGTCTACACTGTTGGTTAAGGGCTTGTCAGTAAGCATTTCACTGTAAGGTCTACACTGTTGGTTAAGGGCTTGTCAGTAAGCATTTCACGGTAAGGTCTACACTGTTGGTTAAGGGCTTGTCAGTAAGCATTTCACAGTAAGGTCTACACTGTTGGTTAAGGGCTTGTAAGTAAGCATTTCACGGTAAGGTCTACACTGTTGGTTAAGGGCTTGTCAGTAAGCATTTCACGATAAGGTCTACACTGTTGGTTAAGGGCTTGTAAGTAAGCATTTCACGATAAGGTCTACACTGTTGGTTAAGGGCTTGTCAGTAAGCATTTCACGGTAAGGTCTACACTGTTGGTTAAGGGCTTGTCAGTCAGCATTTCACGGTAAGGTCTACACTGTTGGTTAAGGGCTTGTCAGTAAGCATTTCACGGTAAGGTCTACACTGTTGGTTAAGGGCTTGTCAGTAAGCATTTCACGGTAAGGTCTACACTGTTGGTTAAGGGCTTGTCAGTCAGCATTTCACGGTAAGGTCTGCACTGTTGGTTAAGGGCTTGTCAGTAAGCATTTCACGGTAAGGTCTACACTGTTGGTTAAGGGCTTGTCAGTAAGCATTTCACGGTAAGGTCTACACTGTTGGTTAAGGGCTTGTCAGTAAGCATTTCACGGTAAGGTCTACACTGTTGGTTAAGGGCTTGTCAGTAAGCATTTCACGGTAAGGTCTACACTGTTGGTTAAGGGCTTGTCAGTAAGCATTTCACGGTAAGGTCTACACTGTTGGTTAAGGGCTTGTCAGTAAGCATTTCACGATAAGATCTACACTGTTGGTTAAGGGCTTGTAAGTAAGCATTTCACGATAAGGTCTACACTGTTGGTTAAGGGCTTGTCAGTAAGCATTTCACGGTAAGGTCTACACTGTTGGTTAAGGGCTTGTCAGTCAGCATTTCACGGTAAGGTCTACACTGTTGGTTAAGGGCTTGTCAGTAAGCATTTCACGGTAAGGTCTACACTGTTGGTTAAGGGCTTGTCAGTAAGCATTTCACGGTAAGGTCTACACTGTTGGTTAAGGGCTTGTCAGTAAGCATTTCACGGTAAGGTCTGCACTGTTGGTTAAGGGCTTGTCAGTAAGCATTTCACGGTAAGGTCTACACTGTTGGTTAAGGGCTTGTCAGTAAGCATTTCACGGTAAGGTCTACACTGTTGGTTAAGGGCTTGTCAGTAAGCATTTCACGGTAAGGTCTACACTGTTGGTTAAGGGCTTGTCAGTAAGCATTTCACGGTAAGGTCTACACTGTTGGTTAAGGGCTTGTCAGTAAGCATTTCACGGTAAGGTCTACACTGTTGGTTAAGGGCTTGTCAGTAAGCATTTCACGGTAAGGTCTACACTGTTGGTTAAGGGCTTGTCAGTAAGCATTTCACGGTAAGGTCTACACTGTTGGTTAAGGGCTTGTCAGTAAGCATTTCACGGTAAGGTCTACACTGTTGGTTAAGGGCTTGTCAGTAAGCATTTCACGGTAAGGTCTACACTGTTGGTTAAGGGCTTGTCAGTAAGCATTTCACGGTAAGGTCTACACTGTTGGTTAAGGGCTTGTCAGTAAGCATTTCACGGTAAGGTCTACACTGTTGGTTAAGGGCTTGTCAGTAAGCATTTCACGGTAAGGTCTACACTGTTGGTTAAGGGCTTGTCAGTAAGCATTTCACGGTAAGGTCTACACTGTTGGTTAAGGGCTTGTCAGTAAGCATTTCACGGTAAGGTCTACACCTGTTGTATTCGGGCGCATGTGACAAATAAAGTTTGATTTGATGCATGCTTAACAGCCATAAACATAGAATTAGGCTTACTAGAACAGGAATCTCCATTCAAGCCAATTGCAATGGCATGAGGCTTTTTCCTGTTCTAGCTATTATATTTCTTTGAACACAGCATCCCAGAGAGCCAGGGATTAGTTTACCATCAACACTGGAGGGGAACGATCCTCATCCTCCTCGTCCCTCAAATCCAGCCTTTCACAGTCCTCCCTTTCACTGGCTTGGTGTAGCCATGCTGCTGCCCAGTCTCGGCTAGCAGTATGCCTACCTACAACCAAACCCAGACCACATCATCATCACTGCATCCATCCACACCAGAGTTGGCCTCTACCCCCCCCCCCCCTCTCTCTTACTCTCTGTCTCTCTCACACTATCTCTCTTTCTCAATACTCCATGATGATTCACAGCAACAGCAGTAGCACTACAATTTCTAGGCTACAACATCACCATCACATCTCAGTTAGGTGACTGTTAGAAATAGTGGAATAAGTGAATGTCTCTCTTTTCCTTACGTAACTAAACCATGGCTTGCATTACACTGACTGCTGTGGCTCGAGGAAGAGAGAGGGAGAGAGGTAGGGAGGGAGGGAGAAGAGAGAGAAAAGGGAAGAGAGAGGGAGAGAGGGAGGGAGGGAGGGAGAAGAGAGAGAAAAGGGAAGAGAGAGGGAGAGAGGTAGGGAGGGAGGGAGAAGAGAGAGAAAAGGGAAGAGAGAGGGAGAGAGGTAGGGAGGGAGGGAGAAGAGAGAGAAAAGGGAAGAGAGAGGGAGAGAGGGAGGGAGGGAGGGAGAAGAGAGAGAAAAGGGAAGAGAGAGGGAGAGAGGTAGGGAGGGAGGGAGAAGAGAGAGAAAAGGGAAGAGAGAGGGAGAGAGGTAGGGAGGGAGGGAGAAGAGAGAGAAAAGGGACGAGAGAGGGAGAGAGGTAGGGAGGGAGGGAGAAGAGAGAGAAAAGGGAAGAGAGAGGGAGAGAGGGAGGGAGGGAGGGAGAAGAGAGAGAAAAGGGAAGAGAGAGGGAGAGAGGTAGGGAGGGAGGGAGAAGAGAGAGAAAAGGGAAGAGAGAGGGAGAGAGGGAGGGAGGGAGGGAGAAGAGAGAGAAAAGGGAAGAGAGAGGGAGAGAGGTAGGGAGGGAGGGAGAAGAGAGAGAAACGGGAGGAGAGGGGGAGAGAGGTAGGGAGGGAGGGAGAAGAGAGAGAAAAGGGAAGAGAGAGGGAGAGAGGGAGGGAGGGAGGGAGAAGAGAGAGAAAGGGGAAGAGAGAGGGAGAGAGGTAGGGAGGGAGGGAGAAGAGAGAGAAAAGGGAAGAGAGAGGGAGGGAGGGAGGGAGAAGAGAGAGAAAAGGGAAGAGAGAGGGAGAGAGGAAGGAAGGGAGGGAGAAGAGAGAGAAAAGGGAAGAGAGAGGGAGGGAGGGAGGGAGAAGAGAGAGAAAAGGGAAGAGAGAGGGAGAGAGGGAGGGAGGGAGGGAGAAGAGAGAGAAAAGGGAAGAGAGAGGGAGGGAGGGAGGGAGAAGAGAGAGAAAAGGGAAGAGAGGGGGAGAGAGGGAGGGAGGGAGGGAGAAGAGAGAGAAAAGGGAAGAGAGAGGGAGAGAGGTAGGGAGGGAGGGAGAAGAGAGAGAAAAGGGAAGAGAGAGGGAGAGAGGGAGGGAGGGAGGGAGAAGAGAGAGAAAAGGGAAGAGAGAGGTAGGGAGGGAGGGAGAAGAGAGAGAAAAGGGAAGAGAGAGGGAGGGAGGGAGGGAGAAGAGAGAGAAAAGGGAAGAGAGAGGGAGAGAGGAAGGAAGGGAGGGAGAAGAGAGAGAAAAGGGAAGAGAGAGGGAGGGAGGGAGGGAGAAGAGAGAGAAAAGGGAAGAGAGAGGGAGAGAGGGAGGGAGGGAGGGAGAAGAGAGAGAAAAGGGAAGAGAGAGGGAGGGAGGGAGGGAGAAGAGAGAGAAAAGGGAAGAGAGGGGGAGAGAGGGAGGGAGGGAGGGAGAAGAGAGAGAAAGGGAAGAGAGAGGGAGAGAGGTAGGGAGGGAGGGAGAAGAGAGAGAAAAGGGAAGAGAGAGGGAGAGAGGGAGGGAGGGAGGGAGGGAGGAGAGAGAGAAAAGAGAAGAGAGGGGGAGAGAGGTAGGGAGGGAGGGAGAAGAGAGAGAAAAGGGAAGAGAGAGGGAGAGAGGGAGGGAGGGAGGGAGAAGAGAGAGAAAAGGGAAGAGAGGGGGAGAGAGGGAGGGAGGGAGGGAGAAGAGAGAGAAAAGGGAAGAGAGAGGGAGAGAGGTAGGGAGGGAGGGAGAAGAGAGAGAAAAGGGAAGAGAGAGGGAGAGAGGTAGGGAGGGAGGGAGAAGAGAGAGAAAAGGGAAGAGAGAGGGAGAGAGGTAGGGAGGGAGGGAGAAGAGAGAGAAAAGGGAAGAGAGAGGGAGAGAGGTAGGGAGGGAGGGAGAAGAGAGAGAAAAGGGAAGAGAGAGGGAGAGAGGTAGGGAGGGAGGGAGGGAGAAGAGAGAGAAAAGGGAAGAGGGAGGGAGGGAGAAGAGAGAGAAAAGGGAAGAGAGAGGGAGAGAGGTAGGGAGGGAGGGAGAAGAGAGAGAAAAAGGAAGAGAGAGGGAGAGAGGTAGGGAGGGAGGGAGAAGAGAGAGAAAAGGGAAGAGAGGGGGAGAGCCAGGGTGGATGACTGAAATGAATTTTAAAGATGGAGTCGTGTTATTTTTCCACCCTTCATTTCGCCTGAGGCTTAGAATGCTGTTTAGTTCCCTGGAAATAGAAGGCTCGGCTACGGGAATGAATCCACAGTATGTTGCTTATGTAGGAAGCGTTTTCAGACAGCCTATGACTGCATAAGGTCAGCGCCAGGTACCTACCATTCCCTATCTACTGCACCATATGATGTGAAACAGACGTCAATACAAAACAACACCTAGCCGATTCATATCTATGGGCTTGCAGTCCCTCCAAGTGAGGCCACTGGGTTTCTTCCCAAATGCATCCATCCCATTGAACAATTGTCTGTGTTTAATCATCATCTTATAATGACATAATTATCAGTCATATACTATCTATCCATGACTTCATATTCGGACTGCAATGCCCATCTCCATATAAAGTCATTATTAATGCTAGGACGATTAATGCTGTGCTGTCAAAGGTGGGTTTGCTCTAGCGGCGGATGATGAGTGTCAACAATATCACACTGCATTCTGAGAACGATATTCAACATTCCATATTTATTCCTTAACTTCCATTATAGAATGTTGCGTTTTACGCATTCAGTCACAGCTATATTAGATGCAGGCTAGGATACTACCAAGAGATGATGATGATGATGTGGAGGATACTGCCACTGGTACCACTGCCCATTCCAATGCAGACTACACGCCCCTCTGTGGCATGACTTCTCCGAAGCTCAAGAATTCTACATCAAATGACTTTTAAAAAACCGCCAAGGGAAAAATAGGCACGGACGTGAAACTCCAAACAGCACATAATGGGTTTGTGTGAACGTATATTCATATTTTAAATTCGGTATAACAAATTCACAATATCAGGGCCAGGTCAGTGCAATGCAGGTGTGCGCATGCATCCGTGTGACACATTTCAATGTGGAGGAGATTCTAGTGTGGGCTCGGGCGCCGCGAAAATCGAGGCGTGTGTGTCCTTACGACTTGAACGCACTGCGATGCCTCGGAATGAATGGAATATAAACACAAATCCCACACATTGCAGAAGCAGACGCAACTATATAACATAGCGTACAATTGAGACATTTTAGTAATAATGGTGGTTAGGCTACTTACGCACTGCCTCCTGTCTGGGATCTAGACCGCTGGCGTTCTGTTGGATCTTCCCTATTTTATTCTGCAGAACCCAGACCCTCTGGTTGGTGGACATGATCTCGTTCTCCAGCTCCTGGAATAGGGAGCAGGCGTGTTTGGCCAGGTCGGAGAGCTGCCGCAAGGTCCGCGAGAGCACCACATTATTGATGGAGCACAGATCCTCAACGTTGAGCGAGCCTTCGTCATTTGGAATAGGTAACCTGCACAGTAACTGGGGTTCTACAATCCTTTTGGCAAATGGCATTTTGATCAACCGCAAAAATTATCCAAAATCCCCCCTAAAAAAAGCACACAAAAAATATCCAAGAAAAAAACTGTCGTTCATCGGGCGGTCTTCCGTCCCTCGTCCCCTCCTCTCCTCAATCCAAAATTCCCCGTGTCTCCTTCAGACCCTCCATCCTTTTCGTTGCTGAGATCTTACTCCGTCCGTTCTCCCGACGCGTGGCGCAGCCTGCCTGCATATAAGGATCCGCGCTGCCCGAATGATCTTGGGTTGCCTCGGTGGCCTCCCCGGTTCTAGTTTTTCATTGCTCCAGAATAGAGCGTGATGGCTTTAAAGGAAGAGAACACAAAACCCCGGAGTGATATCCTCAGACCGGATCAGGATTCAGGAATAGCGGAAGCTATTCAAGCGGCAGTAGCCTGCCTAGTGTGTTGAGCGGCAAATCAACGGGGAAGCGCGTGCTGCATACTGTCTCTACTATTACAGTCATAATGGGAAGAGCAGCGTATGAAAAACAGAGGGCTGGAATATAGTCAGATCTTTGTCTTTGAGAAAAGATTCAGCTTGATCTAATCTTTAGCTGCATTGCTGAGGTCAAGATCATATAAATTGTATAAACCAAAGAAAAGTCCATTGGCCTTGGGCCGATAACTACAAACGTATATTGTTTAAAGAACTGACAGACAACACCAATTAATCATTGACATTTATGATAAAAACCGCAGGTTCATTGATCCTATGTAATAAAACAAGATATGCCACACCAGTTGTCACTTCATTGGTCTTCTTTCAGAACCACTGTTTAAAGCCATGCAAGGGCTGACATCCATGATATCAAAATGATAGATTTAACCAGGCTATATAGTGTTTATTTAAATGTGCTTTGTTTACAAACACTGTAGTAAAACAAGCTTATATTTTGGGTTCTGACGGGGTACGACAGTTGAACTGAGTTCATGAGGCATTTATACCTTATATTCTTCAAGAATCAATGGGTACATATCGTTCATTTCTGAGTCCAAAAGTGGATGTAGCATCTGCTGATTACCCCTTTAACACAGCCCTGTTGACCCCTGTCAGGCCTGGTTCTGTATAGTAGTCATTTAACACAGCCCTGTCAGGCCTGGTTCTGTATAGTAGTCATTTAACACAGCCCTGTCAGGCCTGGTTCTGTATAGTAGTCATTTAACACACCCCCGTTGACCCCTGTCAGGCCTGGTTCTGTATAGTAATCATTTAACACAGCCCCGTTGACCCCTGTCAGGCCTGGTTCTGTATAGTAGTCATTTAACACACCCCTGTTGACCCCTGTCAGGCCTGGTTCTGTATAGTAGTCATTTAACACAGTCCTGTTGACCCCTGTCAGGCCTGGTTCTGTATAGTAGTCATTTAACACAGCCCTGTCAGGCCTGGTTCTGTATAGTAGTCATTTAACACAGCCCTGTTGACCCGTCAGGCCTGGTTCTGTATAGTAGTCATTTAACACAGCCCTGTAGACCCCTGTCAGGCCTGGTTCTGTATAGAAGTCATTTAACACAGCCCTGTCAGGCCTGGTTCTGTATAGTAGTCATTTAACACACCCCTGTCAGGCCTGGTTCTGTATAGTAGTCATTTAACACAGCCCTGTCAGGCCTGGTTCTGTATAGTGGTCATTTAACACACCCCTGTCAGGCCTGGTTCTGTATAGTAGTCATTTAACACAGCCCTGTTGACCCCTGTCAGGCCTGGTTCTGTATAGTAGTCATTTAACACAGCCCTGTCAGGCCTGGTTCTGTATAGGGGTCCTTAAACACACCCCCGTTGACCCCTGTCAGGCCTGGTTCTGTATAGTAATCATTTAACACAGCCCCGTTGACCCCTGTCAGGCCTGGTTCTGTATAGTAGTCATTTAACACACCCCTGTTGACCCCTGTCAGGCCTGGTTCTGTATAGTAGTCATTTAACACAGTCCTGTTGACCCCTGTCAGGCCTGGTTCTGTATAGTAGTCATTTAACACAGCCCTGTCAGGCCTGGTTCTGTATAGTAGTCATTTAACACAGCCCTGTAGACCCCTGTCAGGCCTGGTTCTGTATAGAAGTCATTTAACACAGCCCTGTCAGGCCTGGTTCTGTATAGTAGTCATTTAACACACCCCTGTCAGGCCTGGTTTCTGTATAGTAGTCATTTAACACAGCCCTTTAGACCCCTGTCAGGCCTGGTTCTGTATAGTAGTCATTTAACACAGCCCTGTCAGGCCTGGTTCTGTATAGTAGTCATTTAACACAGCCCTGTTGACCCCTGTCAGGCCTGGTTCTGTATAGTAGTCATTTAACACAGCACTGTAGACCCCTGTCAGGCCTGGTTCTGTATAGTAGTCATTTACCACAGCCCTGTTGACCCCTGTCAGGCCTGGTTCTGTATAGTAGTCATTTAATACAGCCCTGTTGACCCCTGTCAGGCCTGGTTCTGTATAGTAGTCATTTAACACAGCCCTGTTGACCCCTGTCAGGCCTGGTTCTGTATAGTAGTCATTTAACACAGTCCTGTTGACCCCTGTCAGGCCTGGTTCTGTATAGTAGTCATTTAACACAGTCCTGTTGACCCCTGTCAGGCCTGGTTCTGTATAGTAGTCATTTAACACAGCCCTGTTGACCCCTGTCAGGCCTGGTTCTGTATAGTAGTCATTTACCACACCCTTGTCAGGCCTGGTTCTGTATAGTAGTCCATTTAACACAGCCCTGTTGACCCCTGTCAGGCCTGATTCTGTATAGAAGTCATTTAACGCAGCCCCGTTGACCCCTGTCAGGCCTGGTTCTGTATAGTGGTCCTTAAACACACCCCTGTCAGGCCTGGTTCTGTATAGTGGTCCTTAAACACACCCCTGTCAGGCCTGGTTCTGTAAAGTGGTCCTTAAACACACCCCTGTCAGGCCTGGTTCTGTATAGGGGTCCTTAAACACACCCCTGTCAGGCCTGGTTCTGTATAGGGGTCCTTAAACACACCCCTGTCAGGCCTGGTTCTGTATAGTGGTCCTTAAACACACCCCTGTCAGGCCTGGTTCTGTATAGTGGTCCTTTAACACAGCCCTGTCAGGCCTGGTTCTGTATAGTGGTCATTTAACACAGCCCTGTCAGGCCTGGTTCTGTATAGTGGTAATTTAACACAGCCCTGTCAGGCCTGGTTCTGTATAGGGGTCCTTAAACACACCCCTGTCAGGCCTGGTTCTGTATAGGGGTCCTTAAACACACCCCTGTCAGGCCTGGTTCTGTATAGTGGTCATTTAACACAGCCCTGTCAGGCCTGGTTCTGTATAGTGGTCCTTAAACACACCCCTGTCAGGCCTGGTTCTGTATAGTGGTCCTTTAACACAGCCATGTCAGACCTGGTTCTGTATAGTGGTCATTTAACACAGCCCTGTCAGGCCTGGTTCTGTATAGTGGTCCTTTAACACAGCCCTGTCAGGCCTGGTTCTGTATAGTGGTCATTTAACACAGCCCTGTCAGGCCTGGTTCTGTATAGTGGTAATTTAACACAGCCCTGTCAGGCCTGGTTCTGTATAGTGGTCCTTATACACACCCCTGTCAGGCCTGGTTCTGTATAGTGGTCCTTTAACACAGCCCTGTCAGGCCTGGTTCTGTATAGTGGTCATTTAACACAGCCCTGTCAGGCCTGGTTCTGTATAGTGGTCCTTTAACACAGCCCTGTCAAGCCTGGTTCTGTATAGGGGTCCTTAAACACACCCCTGTCAGGCCTGGTTCTGTATAGGGGTCCTTAAACACACCCCTGTCAGGCCTGGTTCTGTATAGTGGTAATTTAACACAGCCCTGTCAGGCCTGGTTCTGTATAGGGGTCCTTAAACACACCCCTGTCAGGCCTGGTTCTGTATAGTGGTAATTTAACACAGCCCTGTCAGGCCTGGTTCTGTATAGTAGTCATTTAACACAGCCCTGTTGACCCCTGTCAGGCCTGGTTCTGTATAGGGGTCCTTAAACACACCCCTGTCAGGCCTGGTTCTGTATAGGGGTCCTTAAACACACCCCTGTCAGGCCTGGTTCTGTATAGTGGTAATTTAACACAGCCCTGTCAGGCCTGGTTCTGTATAGGGGTCCTTAAACACACCCCTGTCAGGCCTGGTTCTGTATAGGGGTCCTTAAACACACCCCTGTCAGGCCTGGTTCTATATAGTGGTCCTTAAACACACCCCTGTCAGGCCTGGTTCTGTATAGGGGTCCTTAAACACACCCCTGTCAGGCCTGGTTCTGTATAGTGGTCATTTAACACAGCCCTGTCAGGCCTGGTTCTGTATAGGGGTCCTTAAACACACCCCTGTCAGGCCTGGTTCTGTATAGTGGTCCTTAAACACACCCCTGTCAGGCCTGGTTCTGTATAGGGGTCCTTAAACACACCCCTGTCAGGCCTGGTTCTGTATAGGGGTCCTTAAACACACCCCTGTCAGGCCTGGTTCTGTATAGGGGTCCTTAAACACACCCCTGTCAGGCCTGGTTCTGTATAGGGGTCCTTAAACACACCCCTGTCAGGCCTGGTTCTGTATAGGGGTCCTATCCTCAGACACATTCAAGTTGAATGAATGGATGTTATTCAAGTTCACTCAACAGGGGTTTCCTGGGCGTTCATTCATAGTTTTGCTGAACGAGTGTTTCACTTAATCCATACTGTTGTGTCAGAATCATTCAGAGGGCCTCAGTCTGAGCTCTGTCTATGGTGAGGGTCCCCACCTCTGTACTAGAACAGAACTGCTAAGTTAGCAAAGCTGAGGAACAGGCTCTAGAGGTGATCACAGTGGTTCAGTGTCCGGTCTCCTACAAAGCTGAGGGACAGGCTCTAGAGGTGATCACAGTGGTTCAGTGTCCGGTCTCCTACAAAGCTGAGGGACAGGCTCTAGAGGTGATCACAGTGGTTCAGTGTCCGGTCTCCTACAAAGCTGAGGGACAGGCTCTAGAGGTGATCGCAGTGGATCAGTGTCCGGTCTCCTACAAAGCTGAGGGACAGGCTCTAGAGGTTGAATTCTTTGGGAAACAGAAAGTTGCTTTCAGATATTACAGTTATTGTTGTTTATGTTGAGATGTGGGATGTGAGCATCTTTCCACCGTCCTTATGAACCTTTTACTGCAGTGGGCTAAACCAGGGGCACACACATGGTTATGGGTTTAACAACAGTATCCACCTCACACACATGGTTATGGGCTTAACAACGGTATCCACCTCACACACATGGTTATGGGTTTAACACCAGTATCCACCTCACACACATGGTTATGGGTTTAACAACAGTATCCACCTCACACACATGGTTATGGGTTTAACACCAGTATCCACCTGACACACATGGTTATGGGTTTAACACCAGTATCCACCTCACACACATGGTTATGGGTTTAACACCAGTATCCACCTCACACACATGGTTATGGGTTTAACAACAGTATCCACCTCACACACATGGTTATGGGCTTAACAACAGTATGTATCCACCTCACACACATGGTTATGGGCTTAACAACAGTATCCACCTCACACACATGGTTATGGGTTTAACACCAGTATCCACCTCACACACATGGTTATGGGTTTAACAACAGTATCCACCTCACACACATGGTTATGGGCTTAACAACAGTATGTATCCACCTCACACACATGGTTATGGGCTTAACAACAGTATCCACCTCACACACATGGTTATGGGTTTAACAACAGTATCCACCTCACACACATGGTTATGGGTTTAACAACAGTATCCACCTCACACACACGGTTATGGGCTTAACAACAGTATCCACCTCACACACATGGTTATGGGTTTAACAACAGTATCCACCTCACAAACATGGTTATGGGCTTAACAACAGTATCCACCTCACACACATGGTTATGGGTTTAACAACAGTATCCACCTCACACACATGGTTATGGGCTTAACAACAGTATCCACCTCACACACACGGTTATGGGTTTAACAACAGTATCCACCTCACACACATGGTTATGGGTTTAACAACAGTATCCACCTCACACACATGGTTATGGGCTTAACAACAGTATCCACCTCACACACATGGTTATGGGCTTAACAACAGTATCCACCTCACACACATGGTTATGGGTTTAACAAAAGAAGACACCTGTTTCATGTCAGATATAGAGTTGAAATGTATTGCAAAGTAACAATGTTTATTGTAACCACAGGAGCAGGCAAACGACAGGTCAGGTCAGGCAGGGGTCGATAATCCAGAGCAGAGACCAAGGTACAGGACGGCAGGCAGGCCCAGGGTCAGGTCAGGCAGTGTTCAGGCGGCCGAGAACAGGGTCAGGACAGGCAAAGGTCAAAAACCAGGAGGACGAGAAAGAGAGACTAGGGGTAAACAGGAGCTGAGACAAACCACTGGTAGGCTTTAACAGAGAGAGACTAGGGGTAAACAGGAGCTGAGACAAACCACTGGTAGGCTTTAACAGAGAGAGACTAGGGGTAAACAGGAGCTGAGACAAACCACTGGTAGGCTTTAACAGAGAGAGACTAGGGGTAAACAGGAGCTGAGACAAACCACTGGTAGGCTTTAACAGAGAGAGACTAGGGGTAAACAGGAGCTGAGACAAACCACTGGTAGGCTTTAACAGAGAGAGACTAGGGGTAAACAGGAGCTGAGACAAACCACTGGTAGGCTTTAACAACGAGAGACTAGGGGTAAACAGGAGCTGAGACAAACCACTGGTAGGCTTTAACAGAGAGAGACTAGGGGTAAACAGGAGCTGAGACAAACCACTGGTAGGCTTTAACAGAGAGAGACTAGGGGTAAACAGGAGCTGAGACAAACCACTGGTAGGCTTTAACAGAGAGAGACTAGGGGTAAACAGGAGCTGAGACAAACCACTGGTAGGCTTTAACAGAGAGAGACTAGGGGTAAACAGGAGCTGAGACAAACCACTGGTAGGCTTTAACAGAGAGAGACTAGGGGTAAACAGGAGCTGAGACAAACCACTGGTAGGCTTTAACAACGAGAGACTAGGGGTAAACAGGAGCTGAGACAAACCACTGGTAGGCTTTAACAGAGAGAGACTAGGGGTAAACAGGAGCTGAGACAAACCACTGGTAGGCTTTAACAACGAGAGACTAGGGGTAAACAGGAGCTGAGACAAACCACTGGTAGGCTTTAACAGAGAGAGACTAGGGGTAAACAGGAGCTGAGACAAACCACTGGTAGGCTTTAACAGAGAGAGACTAGGGGTAAACAGGAGCTGAGACAAACCACTGGTAGGCTTTAACAGAGAGAGACTAGGGGTAAACAGGAGCTGAGACAAACCACTGGTAGGCTTTAACAACGAGAGACTAGGGGTAAACAGGAGCTGAGACAAACCACTGGTAGGCTTTAACAGAGAGAGACTAGGGGTAAACAGGAGCTGAGACAAACCACTGGTAGGCTTTAACAGAGAGAGACTAGGGGTAAACAGGAGCTGAGACAAACCACTGGTAGGCTTTAACAGAGAGAGACTAGGGGTAAACAGGAGCTGAGACAAACCACTGGTAGGCTTTAACAGAGAGAGACTAGGGGTAAACAGGAGCTGAGACAAACCACTGGTAGGCTTTAACAGAGAGAGACTAGGGGTAAACAGGAGCTGAGACAAACCACTGGTAGGCTTTAACAACGAGAGACTAGGGGTAAACAGGAGCTGAGACAAACCACTGGTAGGCTTTAACAGAGAGAGACTAGGGGTAAACAGGAGCTGAGACAAACCACTGGTAGGCTTTAACAGAGAGAGACTAGGGGTAAACAGGAGCTGAGACAAACCACTGGTAGGCTTTAACAACGAGAGACTAGGGGTAAACAGGAGCTGAGACAAACCACTGGTAGGCTTTAACAGAGAGAGACTAGGGGTAAACAGGAGCTGAGACCAACCACTGGTAGGCTTTAACAGAGAGAGACTAGGGGTAAACAGGAGCTGAGACAAACCACTGGTAGGCTTTAACAGAGAGAGACTAGGGGTAAACAGGAGCTGAGACCAACCACTGGTAGGCTTTAACAGAGAGAGACTAGGGGTAAACAGGAGCTGAGACCAACCACTGGTAGGCTTTAACAGAGAGAGACTTGGGGTAAACAGGAGCTGAGACAAACCACTGGTAGGCTTTAACAGAGAGAGACTAGGGGTAAACAGGAGCTGAGACCAACCACTGGTAGGCTTTAACAAACAAGACGAACTGGCAACAGACAGACAGAAAACCCAGGTATAAATACCCAGGGGATAACGGGGAAGATGGGCGGCACCTGGAGGGGGGTGGAGACAAGCACAAGGACAGGTGAAACATATCAGGGTGTGGCAATTACACTTTATATACATCACAGAAGACTGAAATATAACAAAAATGTTTGACAAAAGAAACCCTGGATTTCAAATCAAATCTAATTTGTCACATGCACAGAATACAACAGGTGTAGGTAGACCTTATCGTGAAATGCTTACTGACAAGCCCTTAACCAACAGTGTAGACATTATCGTGAAATGCTTACTTACAAGCCCTTAACCAACAGTGTAGACCTTACCGTGAAATGCTTACTGACAAGCCCTTAACCAACAGTGTAGACCTTACCGTGAAATGCTTACTGACAAGCCCTTAACCAACAGTGTAGACCTTACCGTGAAATGCTTACTGACAAGCCCTTAACCAACAGTGTAGACCTTACCGTGAAATGCTTACTGACAAGCCCTTAACCAACAGTGTAGACCTTACCGTGAAATGCTTACTGACAAGCCCTTAACCAACATTGTAGACCTTACCGTGAAATGCTTACTGACAAGCCCTTAACCAACAGTGTAGACCTTACCGTGAAATGCTTACTGACAAGCCCTTAACCAACAGTGTAGACCTTACCGTGAAATGCTTACTGACAAGCCCTTAACCAACAGTGTAGACCTTACCGTGAAATGCTTACTGACAAGCCTTAACCAACAGTGTAGACCTTACCGTGAAATGCTTACTGACAAGCCCTTAACCAACAGTGTAGACCTTACCGTGAAATGCTTACTGACAAGCCCTTAACCAACAGTGTAGACCTTACCGTGAAATGCTTACTGACAAGCCCTTAACCAACAGTGTAGACCTTACCGTGAAATGTTTACTGACAAGCCCTTAACCAACAGTGTAGACCTTACCGTGAAATGCTTACTGACAAGCCCTTAACCAACAGTGTAGACCTTACCGTGAAATGCTTACTGACAAGCCCTTAACCAACAGTGTAGACCTTACCGTGAAATGCTTACTGACAAGCCTTAACCAACAGTGTAGACCTTACCGTGAAATGCTTACTGACAAGCCCTTAACCAACAGTGTAGACCTTACCGTGAAATGCTTACTGACAAGCCCTTAACCAACAGTGTAGACATTACCGTGAAATGCTTACTGACAAGCCCTTAACCAACAGTGTAGACCTTACCGTGAAATGTTTACTGACAAGCCCTTAACCAACAGTGTAGACCTTACCGTGAAATGCTTACTGACAAGCCCTTAACCAACAGTGTAGACCTTACCGTGAAATGCTTACTGACAAGCCTTAACCAACAGTGTAGACCTTACCGTGAAATGCTTACTGACAAGCCTTAACCAACAGTGTAGACCTTACCGTGAAATGCTTACTGACAAGCCCTTAACCAACAGTGTAGACCTTACCGTGAACTGCTTACTGACAAGCCCTTAACCAACAGTGTAGACCTTACCGTGAAATGCTTACTGACAAGCCCTTAACCAACAGTGTAGACCTTACCGTGAAATGCTTACTTACAAGCCCTTAACCAACAGTGTAGACCTTACCGTGAACTGCTTACTGACAAGCCCTTAACCAACAGTGTAGACCTTACCGTGAAATGCTTACTGACAAGCCCTTAACCAACAGTGTAGACCTTACCGTGAAATGCTTACTGACAAGCCCTTAACCAACAGTGTAGACCTTACCGTGAACTGCTTACTGACAAGCCCTTAACCAACAGTGTAGACCTTACCGTGAAATGCTTACTGACAAGCCCTTAACCAACAGTGTAGACCTTACCGTGAAATGCTTACTGACAAGCCCTTAACCAACAGTGTAGACCTTACCGTGAAATGCTTACTGACAAGCCCTTAACCAACAGTGTAGACCTTACCGTGAAATGCTTACTGACAAGCCCTTAACCAACAGTGCAGTTCAATAAATAGAGTTAAGAAAATATTTACTAAATAAACTAAAGTAAAACATTTAATAAAAGTAACACAATAAAATTAAATAACAATAACGAGGCTATATACAGAGGGTACTGGTACTGAGTTAATGTGCGGGGATACAGGTTAGTAATGAGACTATATACAGAGGGTACTGGTACTGAGTTAATGTGCGGGGATACAGGTTAGTAATGAGACTATATACAGAGGGTACTGGTACTGAGTTAATGTGCGGGGATACAGGTTAGTAATGAGACTATATACAGAGGGTACCGGTACTGAGTTAATGTGCGGGGATACAGGTTAGTAATGAGACTATATACAGAGGGTACTGGTACTGAGTTAATGTGCGGGGATACAGGTTAGTAATGAGACTATATACAGAGGGTACTGGTACTGAGTTAATGTGCGGGGATACAGGTTAGTAATGAGACTATATACAGAGGGTACTGGTACTGAGTTAATGTGCGGGGATACAGGTTAGTAATGAGACTATATACAGAGGGTACTGGTACTGAGTTAATGTGCGGGGATACAGGTTAGTAATGAGACTATATACAGAGGGTACTGGTACTGAGTTAATGTGCGGGGATACAGGTTAGTAATGAGACTATATACAGAGGGTACCGGTACTGAGTTAATGTGCGGGGATACAGGTTAGTAATGAGACTATATACAGAGGGTACTGGTACTGAGTTAATGTGCGGGGATACAGGTTAGTAATGAGACTATATACAGAGGGTACTGGTACTGAGTTAATGTGCGGGGATACAGGTTAGTAATGAGACTATATACAGAGGGTACTGGTACTGAGTTAATGTGCGGGGATACAGGTTAGTAATGAGACTATATACAGAGGGTACTGGTACTGAGTTAATGTGCGGGGATACAGGTTAGTAATGAGACTATATACAGAGGGTACTGGTACTGAGTTAATGTGCGGGGATACAGGTTAGTAATGAGACTATATACAGAGGGTACTGGTACTGAGTTAATGTGCGGGGATACAGGTTAGTAATGAGACTATATACAGAGGGTACTGGTACTGAGTCAATGTGCGGGGATACAGGTTAGTAATGAGACTATATACAGAGGGTACCGGTACTGAGTTAATGTGCGGGGATACAGGTTAGTAATGAGACTATATACAGAGGGTACCGGTACTGAGTTAATGTGCGGGGATACAGGTTAGTAATGAGACTATATACAGAGGGTACTGGTACTGAGTTAATGTGCGGGGATACAGGTTAGTAATGAGACTATATACAGAGGGTACTGGTACTGAGTTAATGTGCGGGGATACAGGTTAGTAATGAGACTATATACAGAGGGTACTGGTACTGAGTTAATGTGCGGGGATACAGGTTAGTAATGAGACTATATACAGAGGGTACTGGTACTGAGTTAATGTGCGGGGATACAGGTTAGTAACGAGGCTATATACAGAGGGTACTGGTACTGAGTTAATGTGCGGGGATACAGGTTAGTAATGAGACTATATACAGAGGGTACTGGTACTGAGTTAATGTGCGGGGATACAGGTTAGTAATGAGACTATATACAGAGGGTACCGGTACTGAGTTAATGTGCGGGGATACAGGTTAGTAATGAGACTATATACAGAGGGTACCGGTACTGAGTTAATGTGCGGGGACACAGGTTAGTAATGAGACTATATACAGAGGGTACTGGTACTGAGTTAATGTGCGGGGATACAGGTTAGTAATGAGACTATATACAGAGGGTACTGGTACTGAGTTAATGTGCGGGGATACAGGTTAGTAATGAGACTATATACAGAGGGTACTGGTACTGAGTTAATGTGCGGGGATACAGGTTAGTAATGAGACTATATACAGAGGGTACTGGTACTGAGTTAATGTGCGGGGATACAGGTTAGTAATGAGACTATATACAGAGGGTACTGGTACTGAGTTAATGTGCGGGGATACAGGTTAGTAACGAGGCTATATACAGAGGGTACTGGTACTGAGTTAATGTGCGGGGATACAGGTTAGTAACGAGACTATATACAGAGGGTACTGGTACTGAGTTAATGTGCGGGGATACAGGTTAGTAATGAGACTATATACAGAGGGTACTGGTACTGAGTTAATGTGCGGGGATACAGGTTAGTAATGAGACTATATACAGAGGGTACTGGTACTGAGTTAATGTGCGGGGATACAGGTTAGTAATGAGACTATATACAGAGGGTACTGGTACTGAGTTAATGTGCGGGGATACAGGTTAGTAATGAGACTATATACAGAGGGTACTGGTACTGAGTCAATGTGCGGGGATACAGGTTAGTAATGAGACTATATACAGAGGGTACTGGTACTGAGTTAATGTGCGGGGATACAGGTTAGTAATGAGACTATATACAGAGGGTACTGGTACTGAGTTAATGTGCGGGGATACAGGTTAGTAATGAGACTATATACAGAGGGTACTGGTACTGAGTTAATGTGCGGGGATACAGGTTAGTAATGAGACTATATACAGAGGGTACTGGTACTGAGTTAATGTGCGGGGATACAGGTTAGTAATGAGACTATATACAGAGGGTACTGGTACTGAGTTAATGTGCGGGGATACAGGTTAGTAATGAGACTATATACAGAGGGTACTGGTACTGAGTTAATGTGCGGGGATACAGGTTAGTAATGAGACTATATACAGAGGGTACTGGTACTGAGTTAATGTGCGGGGATACAGGTTAGTAATGAGACTATATACAGAGGGTACTGGTACTGAGTTAATGTGCGGGGATACAGGTTAGTAATGAGACTATATACAGAGGGTACTGGTACTGAGTTAATGTGCGGGGATACAGGTTAGTAACGAGGCTATATACAGAGGGTACTGGTACTGAGTTAATGTGCGGGGATACAGGTTAGTAACGAGACTATATACAGAGGGTACTGGTACTGAGTTAATGTGCGGGGATACAGGTTAGTAATGAGACTATATACAGAGGGTACTGGTACTGAGTTAATGTGCGGGGATACAGGTTAGTAATGAGACTATATACAGAGGGTACTGGTACTGAGTTAATGTGCGGGGATACAGGTTAGTAATGAGACTATATACAGAGGGTACTGGTACTGAGTCAATGTGCGGGGATACAGGTTAGTAATGAGACTATATACAGAGGGTACCGGTACTGAGTTAATGTGCGGGGATACAGGTTAGTAATGAGACTATATACAGAGGGTACCGGTACTGAGTTAATGTGCGGGGATACAGGTTAGTAATGAGACTATATACAGAGGGTACTGGTACTGAGTTAATGTGCGGGGATACAGGTTAGTAATGAGACTATATACAGAGGGTACTGGTACTGAGTTAATGTGCGGGGATACAGGTTAGTAATGAGACTATATACAGAGGGTACTGGTACTGAGTTAATGTGCGGGGATACAGGTTAGTAATGAGACTATATACAGAGGGTACTGGTACTGAGTTAATGTGCGGGGATACAGGTTAGTAATGAGACTATATACAGAGGGTACTGGTACTGAGTTAATGTGCGGGGATACAGGTTAGTAATGAGACTATATACAGAGGGTACTGGTACTGAGTTAATGTGCGGGGATACAGGTTAGTAATGAGACTATATACAGAGGGTACCGGTACTGAGTTAATGTGCGGGGATACAGGTTAGTAATGAGACTATATACAGAGGGTACTGGTACTGAGATAATGTGCGGGGATACAGGTTAGTAATGAGACTATATACAGAGGGTACTGGTACTGAGTTAATGTGCGGGGATACAGGTTAGTAATGAGACTATATACAGAGGGTACTGGTACTGAGTTAATGTGCGGGGATACAGGTTAGTAATGAGACTATATACAGAGGGTACTGGTACTGAGTTAATGTGCGGGGATACAGGTTAGTAATGAGACTATATACAGAGGGTACTGGTACTGAGTTAATGTGCGGGGATACAGGTTAGTAATGAGACTATATACAGAGGGTACTGGTACTGAGTTAATGTGCGGGGATACAGGTTAGTAATGAGACTATATACAGAGGGTACTGGTACTGAGTCAATGTGCGGGGATACAGGTTAGTAATGAGACTATATACAGAGGGTACCGGTACTGAGTTAATGTGCGGGGATACAGGTTAGTAATGAGACTATATACAGAGGGTACCGGTACTGAGTTAATGTGCGGGGATACAGGTTAGTAATGAGACTATATACAGAGGGTACTGGTACTGAGTTAATGTGCGGGGATACAGGTTAGTAATGAGACTATATACAGAGGGTACTGGTACTGAGTTAATGTGCGGGGATACAGGTTAGTAACGAGGCTTTATACAGAGGGTACTGGTACTGAGTTAATGTGCGGGGATACAGGTTAGTAATGAGACTATATACAGAGGGTACTGGTACTGAGTTAATGTGCGGGGATACAGGTTAGTAATGAGACTATATACAGAGGGTACTGGTACTGAGTTAATGTGCGGGGATACAGGTTAGTAATGAGACTATATACAGAGGGTACCGGTACTGAGTTAATGTGCGGGGATACAGGTTAGTAATGAGACTATATACAGAGGGTACTGGTACTGAGTTAATGTGCGGGGATACAGGTTAGTAATGAGACTATATACAGAGGGTACTGGTACTGAGTTAATGTGCGGGGATACAGGTTAGTAATGAGACTATATACAGAGGGTACTGGTACTGAGTTAATGTGCGGGGATACAGGTTAGTAATGAGACTATATACAGAGGGTACTGGTACTGAGTCAATGTGCGGGGATACAGGTTAGTAATGAGACTATATACAGAGGGTACTGGTACTGAGTTAATGTGCGGGGATACAGGTTAGTAATGAGACTATATACAGAGGGTACCGGTACTGAGTTAATGTGCGGGGATACAGGTTAGTCGAGGTCATCTGTACATGTAAGTAGGGGTGAAGTGACTATACAAAGATAATAAACAGCGAGTAGCTCAATGTAAATAATCCGGGTGGCCATTTGATGAATTGTTCAGCAGTCTTATGGGGGTAGAAGCTGTTAAGAAGCCTTTAGGACCTGACCTTGGTGCTCCGGTACTGCTTGCCGTGCGGTAGCAGAGAGAGTCTATGACTTGGGTGACTGGAGTCTTTGACAATTTTTTGGGCCTTCCTCTGACATTGCCTTGTATACTGTGTATATGTCCTGGATGGCAGGATTTTCAGCTGGTTTAAACAATATATGTTTATTAACCCCCAGAGTCGATTGATGCACCGGTACGTCAATATATACGGTACATAACAAACAAATCCCTGTCAAAATCAGTCAGTTAAAGATAGTAGAGATAAGTGTTTTTGCATGGACTGCCTCTCAAACCACCTCATCCACCTCTTCCACATCTGAGGTGAAAGGTGACAGAGTGGTGTTTATGAGACCACTTCCACATCTGAGGTGAAAGGTGACAGAGTGGTGTTTATCAGACCACTTCCACATCTGAGGTGAAAGGTGACAGAGAGGTGTTTGTCAGACCACTTCCACATCTGAGGTGAAAGGTGACAGAGTGGTGTTTATCAGACCACTTCCACATCTGAGGTGAAAGGTGACAGAGAGGTGTTTATCAGACCTCTTCCACATCTGAGGTGAAAGGTGACAGAGAGGTGTTTATCAGACCTCTTCCACATCTGAGGTGAAAGGTGACAGAGAGGTGTTTATGAGACCACTTCCACATCTGAGGTGAAAGGTGACAGAGAGGTGTTTATCAGACCTCTTCCACATCTGAGGTGAAAGGTGACAGAGAGGTGTTTATGAGACCACTTCCACATCTGAGGTGGAAGGTGACAGAGTGGTGTTTGTCAGACCTCTTCCACATCTGAGGTGAAAGGTGACAGAGAGGTGTTTGTCAGACCTCTTCCACATCTGAGGTGAAAGGTGACAGAGTGGTGTTTATCAGACCATTTCCACATCTGAGGTGAAAGGTGACAGAGTGGTGTTTATCAGACCTCTTCCACATCTGAGGTGAAAGGTGACAGAGAGGTGTTTGTCAGACCACTTCCACATCTGAGGTGAAAGGTGACAGAGAGGTGTTTGTCAGACCACTTCCACATCTGAGGTGAAAGGTGACAGAGAGGTGTTTGTCAGACCTCTTCCACATCTGAGGTGAAAGGTGACAGAGAGGTGTTTATCAGACCACTTCCACATCTGAGGAGAAAGGTGACAGAGTGGTGTTTATCAGACCACTTCCACATCTGAGGTGAAAGGTGACAGAGAGGTGTTTATCAGACCTCTTCCACATCTGAGGTGAAAGGTGACAGAGTGGTGTTTATCAGACCTCTTCCACATCTGAGGTGAAAGGTGACAGAGAGGTGTTTGTCAGACCACTTCCACATCTGAGGTGAAAGGTGACAGAGAGGTGTTTGTCAGACCTCTTCCACATCTGAGGTGAAAGGTGACAGAGCTGTGTTTATCAGACCTCTTCCACATCTGAGGTGAAAGGTGACAGAGAGGTGTTTATGAGACCACTTCCACATCTGAGGTGAAAGGTGACAGAGAGGTGTTTATGAGACCACTTCCACATCTGAGGTGAAAGGTGACAGAGAGGTGTTTATCAGACCTCTTCCACATCTGAGGTGAAAGGTGACAGAGAGGTGTTTATGAGACCACTTCCACATCTGAGGTGGAAGGTGACAGAGTGGTGTTTGTCAGACCTCTTCCACATCTGAGGTGAAAGGTGACAGAGAGGTGTTTGTCAGACCTCTTCCACATCTGAGGTGAAAGGTGACAGAGTGGTGTTTATCAGACCATTTCCACATCTGAGGTGAAAGGTGACAGAGTGGTGTTTATCAGACCTCTTCCACATCTGAGGTGAAAGGTGACAGAGAGGTGTTTGTCAGACCACTTCCACATCTGAGGTGAAAGGTGACAGAGAGGTGTTTGTCAGACCTCTTCCACATCTGAGGTGAAAGGTGACAGAGAGGTGTTTATCAGACCACTTCCACATCTGAGGAGAAAGGTGACAGAGTGGTGTTTATCAGACCACTTCCACATCTGAGGTGAAAGGTGACAGAGAGGTGTTTATCAGACCTCTTCCACATCTGAGGTGAAAGGTGACAGAGTGGTGTTTATCAGACCTCTTCCACATCTGAGGTGAAAGGTGACAGAGAGGTGTTTGTCAGACCACTTCCACATCTGAGGTGAAAGGTGACAGAGAGGTGTTTGTCAGACCTCTTCCACATCTGAGGTGAAAGGTGACAGAGCGGTGTTTATCAGACCTCTTCCACATCTGAGGTGAAAGGTGACAGAGAGGTGTTTATGAGACCACTTCCACATCTGAGGTGGAAGGTGACAGAGAGGTGTTTGTCAGACCACTTCCACATCTGAGGTGGAAGGTGACAGAGAGGTGTTTATCAGACCTCTTCCACATCTGAGGTGAAAGGTGACAGAGAGGTGTTTATCAGACCTCTTCCACATCTGAGGTGAAAGGTGACAGAGCGGTGTTTATCAGACCTCTTCCACATCTGAGGTGAAAGGTGACAGAGAGGTGTTTATGAGACCACTTCCACATCTGAGGTGGAAGGTGACAGAGAGGTGTTTGTCAGACCACTTCCACATCTGAGGTGAAAGGTGACAGAGAGGTGTTTGTCAGACCACTTCCACATCTGAGGTGAAAGGTGACAAAGAGGTGTTTGTCAGACCATGAGACATCCCCAAAAAACGCCTGGAGCATCTGAACGGTTTGACCTATTAAAAACGATTATGACTACTCTATCTCACAAACACAATGATGTGTTCATGATGGGACTCGTCTGAAGGTAACCGATGCTGGATTAAAACAACTAATAGGAGTCGAAGGTAGTTTGTGCTTACACCCGAAAAGGGGTTAGAAACTGTATGTGATTTAGGACTGACACTTCCAAATCTTGTTTCTTGTGATAGATTTTATGACAGTACTTTTTTTCCATGTCTGAATGTGTTATTCAATTAGTTTCTATAGGCTTTAGTACTAAAGGCAAAAATATACATTTCTGTCTGATAAAGCTATTCCTGGAATACCTGATAGTTATGTCAGAACATGAGAGAGAGAGAGAGAGAGAGAGAGAGAGAGAGAGAGAGAGAGAGAGAGAGAGAGAGAGAGAGAGGCTGATTCCTCTGTGACTATAGAGCAGCCCCCTCTTGTGGCAGATCTCGTAACTTCATCTTCCTGGAATCTCTCTCTCTCTCTCTCTCTCTCTCTCTCTCTCTCTCTCTCTCTCTCTCTCTCTCTCTCATTCTCTCTCTCTCTCTCTCTCGCTCTCTCAGGGTGTTATCTAAGTTGCAATGATATCAAGCAGCTACATAATGATAACAACTCAAAAACAGCCATTTCCTGAAAGGACATTAAAAGGGATGGTTTACGATGTTATTGTTTGTCCTGTCAGTCATGAAGCTAGAAGATTAATCTCTGGTGTAACAGTGCGAAGTGAGGGAACTCCTCTGTGTTTTGGCCTGAAGTCACAGACACTTGATATTCGGGTAAACAGCCTGTGTCCCAAATGGCTTCTTATTCTCTATAGAGTGCACAAACGTTGACTAGGGTTCATAGTGCTCTGGTCAAAAGTAACCTAGTGCACTCAATAGGACATAGGGTGTCATTAGGAACGCAGATTGTCACCTGATCCAGAGGCAGACATGGAGGGAGTGATACGGTTACGCGGGCGATGCACTGAAAGCCTGAACAGGTTGAACAGGTATCCTTCCACCACGGCCTAGGGGCCACACAGGAAGTGGAACTTGTACACAGATAGAAGAAAGAAACACCCCATGTGGCTTTTTGGTCACTAGGCAACACATTTTTGCAGTTTCATCTCTCTGGATACTCATGCAATACACATTCAGTCCAAAATAAACGACAACTGCGTTCTGAGGTAAAGATATTTTTTTTAGATATATAGTGTACTGACAAAATACAAAAAGTCCATTCGTTGTTTGGTTTTAGTAGACCAATAAAATGAAACCCAAAGCATATTATGATATAGTGATATACATCTACAATTAATGAGTTGAACAAGATGGAAAACCCCCCACAATCCCTTTCAGCTGTTCTCCTGCTGATTCATTTACTGAGACAGAAATACAATACTGGGGACTGCAGGTACTGGGGTCAGATATCTGTTATCATATTGTTGTAATAACAAGTTTAATAATCAACTTTGCCTTGATCTGATCGATACTTATCTCCCTTTAGGGCCCAAAGGTGCATGTCTTGCAGTTTCCATCCTGCCTGTAATAGTCCCTGCGTCTGATAAGGTGTCAGCTACAACCAAGAGGCCAATTAAGACCTGATGTTTATTTTTTAAATCATGTTCCCCTGCTGAAGTACAGCTGAAGTACAGCTGAAGGACACAGGAAACCAAACCGTTGGGAATTGATCTGTTAAAATGAGTTTCCTTCCCTGTGTTAATAAAGTAGTTCCTTATAAACAATCAACTAAAGGCTTATTGACGAACAATAAATATATTGTTATATAAATATGAAGTATTTTTGTTAAGTGTTATAAAGTATCTATGTTTTGGGAAAAGTTTGCTAAACATTTGCAGTGGTGCATTTGAGATGACTAACTGTTAAAAATCCAAACATTTGTGCAGTCATTTCCTGCATTGAACAGAGCTAATACATTTAAAGTTTGGTTTGAGTTCCTTTTAGGTCATGTCCCAAATGGCACCCTATTCCCTACACAGTGCACTATGGGCCATAGGGCCCTGGTCAAAAGTAGTGCACCACATAGGGAACATGGTCAAATTTGGGACAAAGTCTTAATGGATGTTTTTATGGCCATACAGTACTGATGTACTTTAGTTCAGCTGGACCAGGAGATCAGGGTTATCAGACCTAGCTGCCATCAGCTGTCTCAATAACCTCTAGTAGTACTGGTAGCTGTGTGGATATTGTCGTATATAACCACGAGATTCAGACGCGGGAGTCTTTTTTCTTCAGCTGATGGTCAGGGGGTCAGAACATAATGACACATCATTTGTAGACTGCAAATTGACAGCATTTTGAATCCCAGATATAATATTTGAATACAACGTAATCATTTCAAACCTTGCTTACATTTGTACAGTATAAGATCACATCTCTCACGTTCGTCGTAATGAGGAGACCAAGGTGCAGCGTGAACAGAGTTCCACATGTTTTTAATAAAGAGAAACTCACCAAAACAAAAACAATAAAGTTTAAACTAAACGTGAAGCTACTGGTGTGCACTCAGGCAACTCAATGTAGACAAGATCCCACAAACACAAATGAGGGAAATGGCTACCTAAATATGATCCCCAATCAGAGACAACGATAAACAGCTGTCTCTGATTGGGAACCATATCAGGCCAACATAGACATACAAAAAACCTAGATGACCCAGCCTAGTCACTATCACGCCCCAACCAACACAGAGAATAAACAGCTTACTATGGTCAGGGCGTGACATATACGTGGGAATAGATTTGGAGCCGTTTTGCTGGTGCTTTGACAGTATTTTAAGTAAAATAAAAGAAATAATAATTGGCTGAGAGAACTTGGGGGGACATATAAAATCCCTGTGGGCTAAATTCGGCTCGCGGGCCACCAGTTGGGGAACCCTGCATAACCCTGTATATATTGTTTTTATATTTATTTATTGTCATGTGTTCAATGTGTTTCCACTATGTGCTGCAAAATGAATTGCCCCCTGTGGATAATAAAGACTCTACTCTGTTCTATTCTACTCTACTCTATTCTACTCTGTTCTATTCTACTTTGCTCTATTCTACTCTGTTCTATTCTACTCTACTCTACTCTACTCTGTTCTATTCTACTCTACTCTACTCTGTTCTATTCTATTCTACTCTGTTCTATTCTATTCTACTCTACTCTGTTCTATTTTATTCTGTTCTATTCTACTCTACTCTACTCTGTTCTATTCTATTATACTCTGTTCTATTCTACTCTGTTCTATTCTATTATACTCTACTCTATTATACTCTACTTTACTCTACTCTGTTTTATTCTATTCTACTCTACTCTGTTCTAATCTACTCGACTCTACTCTACTCTGTTCTACTCTACTCTACACTGTTCCATTTTATTATGTTCTATTCTATTCTGCTCTACTCTGTTCTATTTTATTCTGTTCTATTCTATTCTATTCTACTCTGTTCTATTCTATTCTACTCTACTCTACTCTACTCTACTCTGTTCTACTCTACTCTGTTCTATTCTATTCTACTCTACTCTACTCTATTCTATTCTACTCTACTATGTTCTATTCTACTCTACTCTACTCTGTTCTATTCTACTCTACTCTACTCTACTCTACTCTGTTCTATTCTATTCTACTCTGTTCTATTCTACTCTACTCTGTTCTATTCTATTCTACTCTACTTTGTTCTATTCTACTCTACTCTACTCTGTTCTATTCTACTCTACTCTACTCTACTCTGTTCTATTCTACTCTACTCTGTTCTATTCTACTCTACTCTACTCTACTCTGTTCTATTCTACTCTGTTCTATTCTACTCTACTCTGTTCTATTCTACTCTACTCTGTTCTATTCTATTATACTCTACTCTGTTCTATTCTACTCTACTCTACTCTGTTCTATTCTACTCTACTCTGTTCTATTCTACTCTACTCTACTCTGTTCTACTCTACTCTACTCTGTTCTACTCTACTCTACTCTGTTCTATTCTACTCTACTCTGTTCTATTCTATTCTACTCTACTCTGTTCTATTCTACTCTACTCTGTTCTATTCTACTCTACTCTACTCTGTTCTATTCTACTCTACTCTACTCTGTTATATTCTACTCTACTCTGTTCTATTCTACTCTGTTCTATTCTACTCTATTCTACTCTGTTCTATTCTACTCTGTTCTATTCTACTCTACTCTGTTCTATTCTACTCTACTCTACTGTACTCTATTCAATTCTACTCTACTCTGTTCTACTCTACTCTGTTCTATTCTACTCTATTCTACTCTGTTCTATTCTACTCTGTTCTATTCTACTCTACTCTGTTCTATTCTACTCTACTCTGTTCTATTCTACTCTACTCTACTGTACTCTATTCAATTCTACTCTACTCTGTTCTATTCTACTCTACTCTACTGTACTCTATTCAATTATACTCTACTCTGTTCTATTCTACTCTACTCTACTCTACTCTACTCGACTCTACTCTACTCTGTTCTACTCTACTCTACACTGTTCCATTTTATTATGTTCTATTCTATTCTGCTCTACTCTGTTCTATTTTATTCTGTTCTATTCTATTCTACTCTGTTCTATTCTATTCTATTCTACTCTACTCTACTCTACTCTACTCTACTCTACTCTGTTCTACTCTACTCTGTTCTATTCTATTCTACTCTACTCTACTCTATTCTATTCTACTCTACTATGTTCTATTCTACTCTACTCTGTTCTATTCTACTCTACTCTACTCTACTCTGTTCTATTCTATTCTACTCTGTTCTATTCTACTCTACTCTGTTCTATTCTATTCTACTCTACTTTGTTCTATTCTACTCTACTCTACTCTACTCTGTTCTATTCTACTCTACTCTGTTCTATTCTACTCTACTCTACTCTACTCTGTTCTATTCTACTCTGTTCTATTCTACTCTACTCTGTTCTATTCTACTCTACTCTGTTCTATTCTATTATACTCTACTCTGTTCTATTCTACTCTACTCTACTCTGTTCTATTCTACTCTACTCTGTTCTATTCTACTCTACTCTACTCTGTTCTACTCTACTCTACTCTGTTCTACTCTACTCTACTCTGTTCTATTCTACTCTACTCTGTTCTATTCTATTCTACTCTACTCTGTTCTATTCTACTCTACTCTGTTCTATTCTACTCTACTCTACTCTGTTCTATTCTACTCTACTCTACTCTGTTATATTCTACTCTACTCTGTTCTATTCTACTCTGTTCTATTCTACTCTATTCTACTCTGTTGTATTCTACTCTGTTCTATTCTACTCTACTCTGTTCTATTCTACTCTACTCTACTGTACTCTATTCAATTCTACTCTACTCTGTTCTACTCTACTCTGTTCTATTCTACTCTATTCTACTCTGTTCTATTCTACTCTGTTCTATTCTACTCTACTCTGTTCTATTCTACTCTACTCTACTGTACTCTATTCAATTCTACTCTACTCTGTTCTATTCTACTCTACTCTACTGTACTCTATTCAATTATACTCTACTCTGTTCTATTCTACTCTACTCTACTCTACTGTACTCTATTCAATTCTACTCTACTCTGTTCTATTTTAAGTTACAGCAAGACTTAGAAACTGTCAGTAACTTCAAGACAATGTTATAGTTGTAGAACAAAGGCAATGTTATGTTTGAGATAGTAGCCCATCCGCCGTGCGATAGCTGGCCCTCTGACGTACACTGTACCCTTCTATCCACCAATCTGTGTATAAAGGACAAGATACACGCTGGAGTTATGACTCTGACCAAAGGGCGAAGACAGCTCTTATAGTTAGATATAAGTGAATAAGAAACTGAAGCGGTCTCAGTGTGACCGTGGAGGACATTCATACAGGATGTCTATGACCAGGCTTCTTCTAGTGGGGCTGATTGCTGTGGCCTGTGTGGCAGCACAGTCAGACTTAGAGAGAAGGGCACAGGAGTTTCTGGACCAGTTTGATGGGAACGCTACTCATCTCATGTATCAGTATTCCCTGGCATCATGGGCGTACAACACAGATATTTCCCAGGAGAATTTAGACAAACTGGTGAGTTTTCTGGTAGATTTAAAGTGGCACTAATGAAAGGCAGAGTTTCAAAGCCATCTTCAGAGACCTCCTATGGCCTATAGCTGGGGGTCCACAAGACTGAATTGAGAAACACGGTGGATCTATGGTTCTGGTTCTGAACAACGTCAATAATGGTATATTGCTGTCAATTTTGAATTAGTAGGCTACATCTCAACACATAACTCCAGACAGACAACTAGTTATTTGATATGGTCTATTGTATTGTATTGTTAATATTATGAATCAAATGTAATTTCTGTCAATGTTTTGTTAATGGTTTCAGGGTGTACAGAGCGCAATCTGGGGAGAATACTACAGCACAGTATCCAAGGAGTCGGAGAAGTTTCCAATCGATCAGATCAGTGATCCATTGATCAAACTCCAGCTGAGTTCCCTCCAGGACAAGGGCTCTGGGGCCTTGTCCGCAGACAAAGCGGCACATGTGAGACACATTCTTTCACTGCTACCTCTCTTCTATTAGTCTGACTGTCCTCATCTCTTCTATTAGTCTGACTGTCCTCATCTCTTCTATTAGTCTGACTGTCCTCGTCTCTTCTATTAGCCTGACTGTCCTCGTCTCTTCTATTAGTCTGACTGTCCTCATCTCTTCTCTTAGTCTGACTGTCCTCATCTCTTCTATTAGTCTGACTGTCCTCATCTCTTCTATTAGTCTGACTGTCCTCATCTCTTCTATTAGTCTGACTGTCCTCATCTCTTCTATTAGTCTGACTGTCCTCATCTCTTCTATTAGTCTGACTGTCCTCGTCTCTTCTATTAGTCTGACTGTTCTCGTCTCTTCTATTAGTCTGACTGTCCTCATCTCTTCTATTAGTTTGACTGTTCTCGTCTCTTCTATTAGTCTGACTGTCCTCGTCTCTTCTATTAGTCTGACTGTCCTCATCTCTTCTATTAGTCTGACTGTCCTCATCTCTTCTATTAGCCTGACTGTCCTCGTCTCTTCTCTTAGTCTGACTGTCCTCATCTCTTCTATTAGTCTGACTGTCCTCATCTCTTCTATTAGTCTGACTGTCCTCATCTCTTCTATTAGCCTGACTGTCCTCGTCTCTTCTATTAGTCTGACTGTCCTCGTCTCTTCTATTAGTCTGACTGTCCTCGTCTCTTCTATTAGCCTGACTGTCCTCATCTCTTCTATTAGTCTGACTGTCCTCATCTCTTCTATTAGTCTGACTGTCCTCATCTCTTCTATTAGTCTGACTGTCCTCATCTCTTCTATTAGTCTGACTGTCCTCATCTCTTCTATTAGTCTGACTGTCCTCATCTCTTCTATTAGTCTGACTGTCCTCATCTCTTCTATTAGTCTGACTGTCCTCGTCTCTTCTATTAGTCTGACTGTTCTCGTCTCTTCTATTAGTCTGACTGTCCTCATCTCTTCTATTAGTCTGACTGTCCTCATCTCTTCTATTAGTCTGACTGTCCTCATCTCTTCTATTAGTCTGACTGTCCTCATCTCTTCTATTAGTCTGACTGTCCTCGTCTCTTCTATTAGTCTGACTGTCCTCATCTCTTCTATTAGTCTGACTGTCCTCATTTCTTCTATTAGTCTGACTGTCCTCATCTCTTCTATTAGTCTGACTGTCCTCATCTCTTCTATTAGTCTGACTGTCCTCATCTCTTCTATTAGTCTGACTGTCGTCATCTCTTCTATTAGTCTGACTGTCCTCATCTCTTCTATTAGCCTGACTGTCCTCGTCTCTTCGATTAGTCTGACTGTCCTCATCTCTTCTATTAGTCTGACTGTCCTCATCTCTTCTATTAGTCTGACTGTCCTCATCTCTTCTATTAGCCTGACTGTCCTCATCTCATCTATTAGTCTGACTGTCCTCATCTCATCTATTAGTCTGACTGTCCTCATCTCTTCTATTAGTCTGACTGTCCTCATCTCTTCTATTAGTCTGACTGTCCTCATCTCTTCTATTAGTCTGACTGTCCTCATCTCTTCTATTAGTCTGACTGTCCTCATCTCTTCTATTAGTCTGACTGTCCTCATCTCTTCTATTAGTCTGACTGTCCTCGTCTCTTCTATTAGTCTGACTGTTCTCGTCTCTTCTATTAGTCTGACTGTCCTCATCTCTTCTATTAGTTTGACTGTTCTCGTCTCTTCTATTAGTCTGACTGTCCTCGTCTCTTCTATTAGTCTGACTGTCCTCATCTCTTCTATTAGTCTGACTGTCCTCATCTCTTCTATTAGCCTGACTGTCCTCGTCTCTTCTCTTAGTCTGACTGTCCTCATCTCTTCTATTAGTCTGACTGTCCTCATCTCTTCTATTAGTCTGACTGTCCTCATCTCTTCTATTAGCCTGACTGTCCTCGTCTCTTCTATTAGTCTGACTGTCCTCGTCTCTTCTATTAGTCTGACTGTCCTCGTCTTTTCTATTAGCCTGACTGTCCTCATCTCTTCTATTAGTCTGACTGTCCTCATCTCTTCTATTAGTCTGACTGTCCTCATCTCTTCTATTAGTCTGACTGTCCTCATCTCTTCTATTAGTCTGACTGTCCTCATCTCTTCTATTAGTCTGACTGTCCTCATCTCTTCTATTAGTCTGACTGTCCTCATCTCTTCTATTAGTCTGACTGTCCTCGTCTCTTCTATTAGTCTGACTGTTCTCGTCTCTTCTATTAGTCTGACTGTCCTCATCTCTTCTATTAGTCTGACTGTCCTCATCTCTTCTATTAGTCTGACTGTCCTCATCTCTTCTATTAGTCTGACTGTCCTCATCTCTTCTATTAGTCTGACTGTCCTCATCTCTTCTATTAGTCTGACTGTCCTCGTCTCTTCTATTAGTCTGACTGTCCTCATCTCTTCTATTAGTCTGACTGTCCTCATTTCTTCTATTAGTCTGACTGTCCTCATCTCTTCTATTAGTCTGACTGTCCTCATCTCTTCTATTAGTCTGACTGTCCTCATCTCTTCTATTAGTCTGACTGTCCTCATCTCTTCTATTAGTCTGACTGTCCTCATCTCTTCTATTAGTCTGACTGTCCTCATCTCTTCTATTAGTCTGACTGTCCTCATCTCTTCTATTCGTCTGACTGTCCTCATCTCTTCTATTAGTCTGACTGTCCTCATCTCTTCTATTAGCCTGACTGTCCTCATCTCATCTATTAGTCTGACTGTCCTCATCTCATCTATTAGTCTGACTGTCCTCATCTCTTCTATTAGTCTGACTGTCCTCATCTCTTCTATTAGTCTGACTGTCCTCATCTCTTCTATTAGCCTGACTCTCCTCATCTCTTCTATTAGTCTGACTGTCCTCATCTCTTCTATTAGTCTGACTGTCCTCATCTCTTCTATTAGTCTGACTGTCCTCATCTCTTCTATTAGTCTGACTGTCCTCATCACTTCTATTAGTCTGACTGTCCTCATCTCTTCTATTAGTCTGACTGTCCTCATCTCTTCTATTAGTCTGACTGTCCTCATCTCTTCTATTAGCCTGACTGTCCTCATCTCTTCTATTAGTCTGACTGTCCTCATCTCTTCTATTAGTCTGACTGTCCTCATCTCTTCTATTAGCCTGACTGTCCTCATCTTTTCTATTAGCCTGACTGTCCTCATCTCTTCTATTAGTCTGACTGTCCTCATCACTTCTATTAGTCTGACTGTCCTCATCACTTCTATTACAGGCTAGTCAAATACTCACGGGAACAGGCAACATAGCATAACTTGTTGTTGTTAATGTTGTTGTTGTTAATGTTGTTGTTGTTAATGTTGTTGTTGTTAATGTTGTTGTTGTTGTTGATGTTGTTAATGTTGTTGTTGTTAATGTTGTTGTTGTTGTTAATGTTGTTGTTGCTAATGTTGTTGTTAATGTTGTTGTTGTTGTTAATGTTGTTGTTGTTAATGTTGTTGTTAATGTTGTTGTTGTTGTTAATGTTGTTGTTGTTGTTGTTAATGTTGTTGTTGTTGTTAATGTTGTTGTTGTTGTTGATGTTGTTAATGTTGTTGTTGTTAATGTTGTTGTTGTTAATGTTGTTGTTGTTGTTAATGTTGTTGTTGTTGTTGATGTTGTTAATGTTGTTGATGTTGTTGTTGATGTTGTTAATGTTGTTGTTGATGTTGTTGTTGTTGTACTTCATGTCAGCTGAACAAAGTGATGAATGAGATGAGCTCCATCTACAGTACAGGCACGGTGTGCAAGAGAGAAGACCCCTTCGACTGTCAAACCTTGGAACCAGGTAAAGGCCAGAGTCCCACATGGCCCTGGGAGAAGTAGGACACTAAGTAATGAATAGGGTGCCATTTGGTATGGGTACAAAGTACCAACTGTCAGCTCGGCTGTGGCAACCTGACTTTACGACCGACTGCCCTTTTACGGATGTCCAAGGTCATTGACTGAGTCCCAAACGGCACTCTATTCCCTACATAGGGCACTACTTTTGACCAGGGCCTTAGTAGTGTCAAACGTAGAGCAAAATATAGGGTAAAAAGTAGTGTACTAAATTGTGTACCAGTGGGATGCAGACCCTAGACTTGAATAAAAACTGTATATCTCAAGACTACTAGTCACTCTGTCAGATACTTCAACAACAAAAAGCCCTGCCGAAAAAACTCCCCTAGTTTTGAAGGAATAGTATTTATTGTAAAAGGTGTCTCCTCACTTCAGGTTTTGGATGTCTTGGTGAGGGAGATGGCTTCAGAAATCTGAGGTCAGATAGTGGTTTAATGTTGTGTATGAAAAAAGGAACCCCAGCTCAATGATATTCCTGTATGCGAGGATACATAAAATAATAACAAAAATACAAGGGAATGGACAAGAATACTGGTGTGCTGGAGTTTCTCTTTCCAATATGAACTAGCCTTTTGTCAACTGGTTTACTGCTGTGTCTAACGTCTAGGGCTGGAGAGTGTAATGGCC
>NW_027260955.1:37500-192500 GCF_045791955.1 Oncorhynchus clarkii lewisi
ACTACACTACTACTATATTACTATACCACTACTAATATATTACTACTATACTACTGTACTACTACTACTGCTAGTGTATTACTACTACTACTACTACTACTACTACTACACTACTACTATATTACTATAGACTATATACACTACTAATATATTACTACTATACTACTACTACACTGCTACTATATTACTACTACTACTACTACTACTATTACTACTACTACTGCTAGTGTATTACTACTATACTACTACTACTGCTACTACTACACTACTACTATATTACTATACCACTACTAATATATTACTACTATACTACTACTATCTTACTATACTACAAATAATATATTACCAATATACTACTACTATATTACTACTATACTACTACTGCACAACTACTATACTACTACTACAAACATGTCCAACTACTACTACTATATCTATCGCCACAGATTATGAGGACTACGGAGATTATTGGCGGTCCAACTATGAAACTATCGATGACAGCCCATACAACTACGCCAGGGGCCAACTGATGACCGATGTGAGGCGCATTTACAAAGAGGTACGTTGTCGACTGTTGTGGTGCTTCAACTACACTGAGCTTTTCTCACATACAAATGAAATGTATTGTGTGTAGCAAAAAAACACTTTTAATAAAATATTATTGATACTATTTTGTATTATTGGATGCATTTGTTATTGTATATATTACTGTATTGTACAAGTTATGGGTTTTACTTTCTAATTGTAATCAGTTACAGTTACTAGTTACCTGTCCAAAATTGTAATCAGTAATGCAAACTTTGGATTACCCAAGTGTAACGGATGTGAAACGGCTAGCTTAGTTAGCGGGTGGTGCGCGCTAAATAGCGTTTCAATCGGTGACGACACTTGCTCGGAGACCTTGAAGTAGTAGTTCCCCTTGCTCTGCAAGGGCCGTGGCTTTTGTGGAGCGATGGGTAACGATGCTTCGTGGGTGACTGTTGTTGATGTGTGCAGGGGGTCCCTGGTTCGCGCCCTAAAGTTATACTGTTACACAAACTCAGTAACGTAATGCGAATACTTTCAGTTACTTTTAGACACTTAAGAAGCACAGGTTAGCGTTTTTTCGTCATGATGGAGGCAGCGCTGCAAAGTGGCCACTAGCTGGCACAGCCACAAAGTCATCAAATCTGATTTTAAACATAACCACACTGTTAACCCATATTATGCATAGCCGTAACCTTAAATTAAGAATATAGCCAATTTTGACTCTGCAGCTGGCCCATCTAGCTGAAATCGCTCAGTTCTGCCTCCAGGACAAGACTCATCCCAATAAACGTCAACCATTTTATTAACGTCAATCTGCTTAAGAGGCATTAGAAGAAGACAAACAATAATATTACCAATTGAACAACATCTACTGCAGGATAAGTTCATGTTAAAGTTTACATAGCTGGCCATATATGGATGTTACATTTGACTTAATGGGTTGGTTATGTAGGCTTCTGCTAACCCATCGCTTTCTACTACAGATAATAATACCATTAGGCTGTATCTTTACATTAAACACCAGAGTGTGTCAGATTTCCAGTCGTTCCAATTCATGTAATACCCCTTGATCTTCAAGAAGAGGACTTGGAAATATGGAAATATAGATTAGTCAAATAGTTTTACCCGAGTATAACCCAATAACTAAGGACTAATTAGCCTACTCTGTTGTTTATGATTTTGTTGTCATCGACGACTGATTGGGCTTTCTCGTGGTCCACTTAATTATTATTTTACATTTTTTGCCAATATGTAGAAAAATACGACGGGGGCGTTGTGAAGGGAGGAACTGCCTCAAACTGTTATTCCATAGGCTGGGATCCGCACTATGAAGTGGTTGCAAGAACGCATTTTATACTGGCTGTATACTGGCATATTCATTACGCCGATTCTGTTGCAAAACGTTTCTTAAACGGAAGCAAACTGGACATAACGGGGAGGGACCTACCTCAATTTGTCCAATAGAAACTATTGTTTTGCTCTGTTTGCTTCCGTTTGGTTCTGTCACAAAAACCACGATTGATAGGCAGCTTAAACTTCTTATATTCAACCATTATTGGGTTAAAATACACATATACATTTGTGAACAGCCACCCACATTCACAACATCCACAATCCGTAAAGCGCAAATAGCTAAATGAGAGCGCTGCAGTGTGATTCACATCCATGCGATATGCAGCCTAGATATCAGTAATAAGTGATGTCCATATCGCCCGTTGAGCTACACCACTACTGTCGTCCTTACCTCCAAGTGTCTATTGAAATTGGATAACATTTGAATGCCGACAGCAGTCACTCCATCAGAAGACATAGTTTGGACTGTAGCATACAAAAACATATTCCTGCGATCCATCAAACGCATTTGTTGTATCATCATAGTGGTCTCTAATTTGTGGTCAGACTCGCTCAGGCAGAACAAATAAAAATGACCGAGGTAAAGACAGTTTAAAGTTGGATATTCGCGCTTTCAAACTTCAATGGCTTTCAAACCATTTGAGCCACAGACCTCCAAATAAGTGTCATGATGTTGGAAAAATTGCGCGCACCAGATTTGGACATTGATTCGCTTTCCAAAGCTAATAAACATGTGGAAATGTGAGCAGCATTTTGTATTCCTAGTTGAAATAGTTAGGGAGCATAAACAAAGTACAGAATTTTTTTACATTTGAATTTCAATAGCTCCTTGGCCATGTGACCTACTGACTTCAAACAAGGTTCATAATGTCCACTCAGTGGGCCTACACATTGCACACCCTTTAGTTTGTAAATTTTCATTTCACACATTTTAACATGAATTTTTCAAAATTTTAAATGTCAATAGCTCCTTGGTCATGTGACTTAATGACTTCAAACAAGGTCCAGAATGTCCGCTGACTACCCTTCTATATTACACAGCCTTTAGTTTGTCCATTTTCATCTCACAAGATTTTACATACATTTTTCTAAATTAAAAATGTATATCTTACAGGCCTACATCTTCTCTCACTTCGTTAGTGTGTCACGTCACCAAATCTGAATACCATGATGTTGACATATTTGCTATATTTGCTCTGCCTTTTTTGTCGTCTAAACATGTATTTGGTTTTACATGACAGAAAGGTGCCGAAGCACAGAGGTAAGGTGAGGCTTTTTTCAGGCTGTGACTAGCTTTGATATGCTTGTATTTGAATGTCAAGGTGCAACATGGGTTGACCTTATTACATTCAGAATACAGCACGTCTGTCCGTGGCTGGTGTAGATTTGAGGTACCTGGTAAAGGCTTTATTTCCTGCCACCTGTCCATCTTAATAGAAATGGAAAATGACTTTGCCCCTGGTCTGGTCATTCTTTTAGCACGGCTCACTTGTTCTGTCCCTCTGTCTCCCTGGAGTACTCTTCGTCACTTTGTGCTTGTATGTCATCTTTCCTGTCCTCTAGAGTCTCTTCCTCACCTTCTGTCCCTCTGTCTCCGTAGTACTCTTCATCACTTTGTGCTTGTATGTCATCTTTCCTGTCTTCTAGAGTCTCTTCCTCACCTTCTGTCCCTCTGTCTCCGTAGTACTCTTCATCACTTTGTGCTTGTATGTCATCTTTCCTGTCCTCTAGAGTCTCTTCCTCACCTTCTGTCCCTCTGTCTCCGTAGTACTCTTCATCACTTTGTGCTTGTCTGTCATCTTTCCTGTCCTCTAGAGTCTCTTCCTCACCTTCTGTCCCTCTGTCTCTGGTGTAAGGATCTAGATGGTGTTGACTGAATTTCTGGCCATCATCAATATTTCTCTTTCCATTGTCGTCTTTATTTGCCAGTTTCATGACACGCTCTGTTTCCAATGTGTTGTTAACTCACCGTGTTGTTGTTGTTGTTGTTGTTGTTGTATGCTTTCTGTAATGTCATTAAAGTTAATTCATCACTATGTCAATACATTTCCGTCACTCAATACACAAAGCTATCAGAATGTAAGTTGATCACTGCACAGGAAAAAAACTGTGGTTTCAACGTGTAGTTGTGGTGTGAATGTTATACATTTTGGTGTCACACAAAAAGACATAGGAATGTATTTTCCCAGTTAGAAATAGTAGGCCATGCATCAAATAACTATTTTCATCCGAAAAACAAACCCTCAAATGCACTATTGCATTTTGTATAAGTTGTCTGCAGGTGGCTTGTTGTGAATGCTCTCAAATATCAAGTCATTATTAGGTTATGTAAACTGTGTGCAACGTAGAAGGATTTGTCTTAATGTACAGTATATGAAAGTGATGCTATGAAAAGGATTCTTTCACGTTATCAAGCTCACTCTGACTGACAAATCACTGCCTATTACTGTGATTAAAAAGAGCATATGAAACATTGTTTTTCATGAGGCCTACCTGTGTGCCTTCCTTTAACATCTTCGGGATCAGTGCTGTCCTGGGAAATGTTCTTGTTACTTACAACCTAATGCTAATCGCATTAGCCTACGTTAGCTCAACCGACCCACGGAAGGGACACTGATCCCAAGGAAGTTTTAAGCACCTCTGTTCGAACACCTCTCCTGTCCTTGATCCAAACCACATACAGCCATTTGCAGATCTTTCAGAGTCCATGTGAAAGATAGTTATTGCGAGGCTGGAACATTGGCTGGAACACTTCAATTTTTATTTATTTTTAAGACCAATGTAAAATGAAGGCCTGCAAAGCTTACAGATTGAATCTAATAACATGAGATGAAAGTAGACAAACGGGAGGGTGTGCGATATGAAGGAACAGTCAGTGGACAAACTAAAGGGTTTACTATATAGAAGGGTAGTCAGTGGACAAACTAAAGGGTTTACTATATAGAAGGGTAGTCAGTGGACAAACTAAAGGGTTTACTATATAGAAGGGTAGTCAGTGGACAAACTAAAGGGTTTACTATATAGAAGGGTAGTCAGTGGACAAACTAAAGGGTTTACTATATAGAAGGGTAGTCAGTGGACAAACTAAAGGGTTTACTATATAGAAGGGTAGTCAGTGGACAAACTAAAGGGTTTACTATATAGAAGGGTAGTCAGTGGACATTCTGAACCTTGTTTGAAGTCAGTAGGTCACATGACCAAGGAGCTATCGAAATTAAAAAATGTACATAAGTCATTTAAAATAGTGCGAGATGTAAATGGACAAAAAAAAGTGTGTGCAATGTGTGTCTATGCCATCGGGTTAGCTACAATCAGTTTTGAAAGTTGTAGGAGTAATGGTTAAAGAGCTATTGAAATGTGAAAAATTTGATTTGTCACTATGTTGACGGTCCCTAACTTTCTGTTGGTGGACATAAGGAAAACTACAGGCGAATGAATATCTGTCGAATATCCAGCATGAAACTGTCTTAACCTCGGTATAAAAAAAAGTGTCCCTTTTTTTCCAATGCTGATTTGAATGTCATTAAGAAACAGAAAGGTGTCAAATAATTAGTTTGTTTCCTTTCTGAATTTAAAAGTAATACTAGAAGTAATCATATCTGTATCTGTAATCTGATTACAATATTTTTGCTGGTAACACAACGAATTAGAGTTAGATGTTTGGAATCCGTTATATGTCATCCTTTACTCCCCAACCAGTGTGCTTTATTTGCATTATGCAAATCGGACTTGCCACATCAAAGATATTGTGTTTTTATATTTTATTGCACACCATCAACTCTATTGTGTCTTTCCAGATCCTCCCCCTCTACAAAGAGCTGCATGCCTATGTGAGGTCTAAGCTGCAGGCCAAACACCCTGAACACATCCACCCAGAGGGGGGCCTACCCGCACATCTACTGGGTAAGGTCACTGGACAGGGCTCAGCTTTCGCTCCAACACTGCTGGAACATGACTGAGTCAGTTTATGAAGGTCTTCTTTCTCTCTGTCTCTCTCTCTCTCTCTCTCTCTCTCTCTCTCTCTCTCTCTCTCTCTCTCTGTCTCTCTCTCTCTAATTACCTTTTTCAGGTGACATGTGGGGAAGGTTTTGGACAGGTCTTTACCCCATCTCAACCCCTTTTCCAGAGAAAACCGATATTGATGTGACGAACGCTATGATTGCACAGGTTGAGCGAAAACAAATCATGATCTACTATTGTATGTATCCAACATAAACGTTGAAAATTGTAGACTAGGAATCGTGGGTTGGATTCTGAAGGAAACAAGTGTGACTGTAATAGTGACTTCTGTTACCTTCAATTCTTACCTCCTAAAATCCCCTGTGAGTTAAACACCTTTTCTGTAATTCCCAGAAATGGCCTAAGGACAGACTGTTCCAAGAAGCAGAGAAGTTTTTCATGTCGGTGGGTCTATACAAGATGTTTGATAACTTCTGGAAGGACTCTATGCTGGAGAAACCTACTGATGGCAGGAAGGTAGTGTGCCACCCTACAGCCTGGGACATGGGGAACAGAGAGGACTTCAGGTAACAGGAATCGTATTCATCCTGCATTTAACTAATCTAGCAGGTAAGGGCATTGGGCCAGTAACCAAAAGGTTGCTGGTTTGACTCCCTGAGCAGGCAAGGTGGAAAACTCTGCTGTTCTGCCTTTGAGCAAGGCACTTAACCTCCGACAACAACTGCTCCCCGGGTGTTGATGACGTGGACGGCGATTAAGGTCGGCCCTCCGCACCTCTCTGATTCAGAGGGGTTGGGTTAAATGCGGAAGACACATTTTGGTTGAATGCATTCAGTTGTACAACAAACTAGGTATCCCCCTTTCCCTTTACTTAGCCCAGGACATGCAGAGTGACAAGCCTTACGGAGGGACAGAGAGGACTTCAGGTAACAGGAATCATGTCCGTACTGTATTTATCCCTGGACACGCAGTAAGTAGAGCCTTAGGGAGGGACAGAGAGACTGCATGCACTAACTACTGATATAGAATTCATTTCCTGTTAGTCACAGCAGCACGTCATAAAGATATGAAGGAATTCTGTTGTGAAACAGAAGTCATCAAGGTAAAAATCCACAGCACGTTGAACTGCTTTTCAAGATGCTGTACACACATGTAGAATTACATCGGATGGAGTTGATCTGATTTTGTAGGCTATACCTCCTTACACTCAGCATCAATTGTAATGATTAAATATTCATCATAAATATGAACTTATTATACGGTATTGTACTGTATTATATACTGTATTATACTGTATTATACTGTATTATATACTGTATTACTGTATTATACTGTATTATACTGTATTACATACTGTATTACTGTATTATACTGTATTATACTGTATTATATACTGTATTATACTGTATTATATACTGTATTTAATGTATTATAATGCATTATACTGTATTATATTGTATTATTCTGTATTATACTGTTTTATAATGTATTATACCCTATTATACTGTACTTCCCTTACTTTGTCTACTTCTTTAATTTTCCCCATTTCCAGGATCAAGATGTGTACGGAGGTGAACATGGACCACTTCCTGACAGCGCACCATGAGATGGGACATAACCAGTACCAGATGGCCTACAGGAACCTGTCCTACCTGCTGAGAGACGGGGCTAACGAGGGCTTCCACGAGGCCGTGGGGGAGATCATGTCCCTGTCCGCTGCCACCCCCAAACACCTGAAGGCCCTGGGACTCCTGCCAGACGACTTCGTCGAGGATAAAGGTGACACCAGAGTCAGGGGTAGGGGCAGGTAGTGGTAGAAGCAGATCTAGATCTGAGGATAACAGTTAGACAACAGTTGTTGTTGTTGTTATAGCTGGTCTATGGAATACATGAGTTACACCTGAACAGAATCAGGGTCAGGAACAGGGTCAGGGTCAGGGACAGGGACAGGGACAGGGACAGGGACAGGGACAGGACAGAGCCAGGGTCAGGGACAGGGTCAGGGACAGGGACAGGGTCAGGACAGGGACAGGGTCAGCACAGAGCCAGGGTCAGGGTCAGGGACAGGGTCAGAGACAGGGTCAGGGACAGGGACAGGACAGGGCCAGGGTCAGGGACAGGGTCAGGGACAGGGCCAGGGTCAGGGACAGGGACAGGACAGGGACAGGGCCAGGGTCAGGGACAGGGTCAGGGACAGGGACAGGGACAGGGCCAGGGTCAGGGACAGGGTCAGGGACAGGGCCAGGGTCAGGGACAGGGTCAGGACAGATTCAGGGCCAAGGCCAGGGCAGGTATGAGCAGATCTACATGTATATCTAATGGGGATAATTGACACTGAGTCAGACCGTGTTGTAGGTTTTGTTTCACGTTGTTTCATCAAAATGGCTCCTCTAGTGACTCCCTGTCTCGGATAACACCCGAGAAGTGCCCTACTCTTTGACCAGAGACCACTACACTCTGTTTTCTATATAGTGTCAGCATTCTAGATGTACCCTCTCTCAAACAGCACTTATTCCTCCTCCTCCCGCTCCAACGCAGAGACTGAGATCAACTTCCTGATGAAGCAGGCCCTGACCATCGTGGCCACCCTGCCTTTCACCTACATGCTGGAGGAGTGGAGGTGGCAGGTCTTCCTGGGGACCATCCCCAAGGACCAGTGGATGCAGCGCTGGTGGGAGATGAAGTAAGGAAGGACCTCTTCTGGAGCTTCTTCAGCTTGTCATAGGTCACAGTTGATTTAGCTTTAGCTGATGGGAGATAAAGAATCATAAACAATATATCAGTGTTGTATATCAATGTAAAGAAGCAGCTCTAGTGGAGGTTTAGTGTTTTTACCTCATAGTTGGTTTCGCAATACACTATAGGGACATTACAATGCTAACTATTGATGCTAACTCTGTTACCAGGAGGGATATGGTCGGTGTAGTGGAGCCCTTACCCAGAGATGAGACATACTGTGACCCGCCTGCTCTGTTCCACGTGTCCGGAGACTACTCCTTCATCAGGTCTCATCTCAACACCCCTCACATCCAGCCATTCTCACATCCAGCCATTCTCACTACCCCTCACATCCAGCCATTCTCACTACCCCTCACATCCAGCCATTCTCACTACCCCTCACATCCAGTCATTCTCACTACCCCTCAAATCCAGCCATTCTCACTACCCCTCACATCCAGCCATTCTCACTACCCCTCACATCCAGTCATTCTCACTACCCCTCACATCCAGCCATCCTCACTACCCCTCACATCCAGCCATTCTCACTACCCCTCACATCCAGCCATCCTCACTACCCCTCACATCCAGCCATTCTCACTACCCCTTACATCCAGCCATTCTCACTACCCCTCACATCCAGCCATTCTCACTACCCCTCACATCCAGCCATTCTCACTACCCCTCACATCCAGCCATCCTCAATACCCCTCACATCCAGTCATTCTCAACACCCCTCACATCCAGCCATTCTCACTACCCCTCACATCCAGTCATTCTCACATCCAGCCATTCTCAACACCCCTCACATCCAGCCATTCTCACTACCCCTCACATCCAACCATTCTCAACACCCCTCACATCCAACCATTCTCAACACCCCTCACATCCAACCATTCTCAACACCCCTCACATCCAGCCATTCTCACATCCAGCCATTCTCAACACCCCTCACATCCAGTCATTCTCACATCCAGCCATTCTCAACACCCCTCACATCCAGTCATTCTCAACACCCCTCACATCCAGCCATTCTCACTACCCCTCACATCCAGCCATTCTCACATCCAGTCATTCTCAACACCCCTCACATCCAGTCATTCTCAACACCCCTCACATCCAGCCATTCTCACTACCCCTCACATCCAGTCATTCTCACTACCCCTCACATCCAGCCATTCTCACTACCCCTCACATCCAGCCATTCTCAACACCCCTCACATCCAGCCATTCTCACATCCAGCCATTCTCACTACCCCTCACATCCAGCCATTCTCACTACCCCTCACATCCAGTCATTCTCAACACCCCTCACATCCAGCCATTCTCAACACCCCTCACATCCAACCATTCTCAACACCCCTCACATCCAGTCATTCTCACATCCAGCCATTCTCACTACCCCTCACATCCAGCCATTCTCACATCCAGCCATTCTCAACACCCCTCACATCCAGCCATTCTCAACACCCCTCACATCCAACCATTCTCAACACCCCTAACATCCAGCCATTCTCACATCCAGCCAATCTCACTACCCCTCACATCCAGCCATTCTCACTACCCCTCACATCCAGTCATTCTCACTACCCCTCACATCCAGCCATTCTCAACACCCCTCACATCCAACCATTCTCAACACCCCTCACATCCAGTCATTCTCACTACCCCTCACATCCAGCCATTCTCACTACCCCTCACATCCAGCCATTCTCACATCCAGCCATTCTCAACACCCCTCACATCCAGTCATTCTCACTACCCCTCAAATCCAGCCATTCTCACTACCCCTCACATCCAGTCATTCTCACTACCCCTCAAATCCAGCCATTCTCACTACCCCTCACATCCAGCCATTCTCACTACTCCTCACATCCAGCCATTCTCACTACTCCTCACATCCAGCCATTCTCACTACCCCTCACATCCAGCCTTTCTCACATCCAGTCATTCTCACTACCCCTCACATCCAGCCATTCTCACTACCCCTCACATCCAGCCATTCTCACATCCAGCCATTCTCAACACCCCTCACATCCAGTCATTCTCAACACCCCTCACATCCAGCCATTCTCACTACCCCTCACATCCAGCCATTCTCACATCCAGCCTTTCTCACATCCAGTCATTCTCACTACCCCTCACATCCAGCCATTCTCACTACCCCTCACATCCAGCCATTCTCACATCCAGCCATTCTCAACACCCCTCACATCCAGTCATTCTCAACACCCCTCACATCCAGCCATTCTCACTACCCCTCACATCCAGCCATTCTCACATCCAGCCATTCTCACTACCCCTCACATCCAGCCATTCTCACATCCAGCCATTCTCACATCCAGCCATTCTCACTACCCCTCACATCAGGTCATTATCACTACCCCTCACATCCAGCCATTCTCACTACCCCTCACATCCAGTCATTCTCAACACCCCTCACATCCAGCCATTCTCACTACCCCTCACATCCAGCCATTCTCACTACCCCTCACATCCAGCCATTCTCACTACCCCTCACATCCAGCCATTCTCACTACCCCTCACATCCAGCCATTCTCACTACCCCTCACATCCAGCCATTCTCACATCCAGCCATTCTCACATCCAGCCATTCTCACATCCAGCCATTCTCAACACCCCTCACATCCAGTCATTCTCACTACCCCTCACATCCAGCCATTCTCAACACCCCTCACATCCAGTCATTCTCACTACCCCTCACATCCAGTCATTCTCACTACCCCTCACATCCAGTCATTCTCACTACCCCTCACATCCAGTCATTCTCACTACCCCTCACATCCAGTCATTCTCACTACCCCTCACATCCAGCCATTCTCAATACCCCTCACATCCAGCCATTCTCAACACCCCTCACATCCAGCCATTCTCACTACCCCTCACATCCAGTCATTCTCAACACCCCTCACATCCAGCCATTCTCAACACCCCTCACATCCAGCCATTCTCACTACCCCTCACATCCAGCCATTCTCACATCCAGCCATTCTCAACACCCCTCACATCCAGCCATTCTCACTACCCCTCACATCCAGCCATTCTCACATACAGCCAGTCTCAACACCCCTCACATCCAGCCATTCTCACTACCCCTCACATCCAGCCATCCTCAACACCCCTCACATCCAGCCATTCTCACTACTCCTCACATCCAGCCATTCTCACTACCCCTCACATCCAGCTATTCTCACATCCAGCCATTCTCACTACCCCTCACATCCAGCCATTCTCAACACCCCTCACATCCAGTCATTCTCAACACCCCTCACATCCAGCCATTCTCACTACCCCTCACATCCAGCCATTCTCACTACACCTCACATCCAGCCATTCTCACTACCCCTCACATCCAGCCATTCTCACATCCAGTCATTCTCAACACCCCTCACATCCAGTCATTCTCAACACCCCTCACATCCAGCCATTCTCACTACCCCTCACATCCAGTCATTCTCACTACCCCTCACATCCAGCCATTCTCACTACCCCTCACATCCAGCCATTCTCAACACCCCTCACATCCAGCCATTCTCACATCCAGCCATTCTCACTACCCCTCACATCCAGCCATTCTCACTACCCCTCACATCCAGTCATTCTCAACACCCCTCACATCCAGCCATTCTCAACACCCCTCACATCCAACCATTCTCAACACCCCTCACATCCAGTCATTCTCACATCCAGCCATTCTCACTACCCCTCACATCCAGCCATTCTCACATCCAGCCATTCTCAACACCCCTCACATCCAGCCATTCTCAACACCCCTCACATCCAACCATTCTCAACACCCCTAACATCCAGCCATTCTCACATCCAGCCAATCTCACTACCCCTCACATCCAGCCATTCTCACTACCCCTCACATCCAGTCATTCTCACTACCCCTCACATCCAGCCATTCTCAACACCCCTCACATCCAACCATTCTCAACACCCCTCACATCCAGTCATTCTCACTACCCCTCACATCCAGCCATTCTCACTACCCCTCACATCCAGCCATTCTCACATCCAGCCATTCTCAACACCCCTCACATCCAGTCATTCTCACTACCCCTCAAATCCAGCCATTCTCACTACCCCTCACATCCAGCCATCCTCAATACCCCTCACATCCAGTCATTCTCAACACCCCTCACATCCAGCCATTCTCAACACCCCTCACATCCAGCCATTCTCACTACCCCTCACATCCAGCCATTCTCACTACCCCTCACATCCAGTCATTCTCACTACCCCTCACACCCAGCCATTCTCACTACCCCTCACATCCAGTCATTCTCACTACCCCTCACATCCAGCCATTCTCACTACCCCTCACATCCAGCCATTCTCACTACTCCTCACATCCAGCCATTCTCACTACTCCTCACATCCAGCCATTCTCACTACCCCTCACATCCAGCCTTTCTCACATCCAGTCATTCTCACTACCCCTCACATCCAGCCATTCTCACTACCCCTCACATCCAGCCATTCTCACATCCAGCCATTCTCAACACCCCTCACATCCAGTCATTCTCAACACCCCTCACATCCAGCCATTCTCACTACCCCTCACATCCAGCCATTCTCACATCCAGCCTTTCTCACATCCAGTCATTCTCACTACCCCTCACATCCAGCCATTCTCACTACCCCTCACATCCAGCCATTCTCACATCCAGCCATTCTCAACACCCCTCACATCCAGTCATTCTCAACACCCCTCACATCCAGCCATTCTCAACACCCCTCACATCCAGCCATTCTCACTACCCCTCACATCCAGCCATTCTCACATCCAGCCATTCTCACTACCCCTCACATCCAGCCATTCTCACATCCAGCCATTCTCACATCCAGCCATTCTCACTACCCCTCACATCCAGTCATTATCACTACCCCTCACATCCAGCCATTCTCACTACCCCTCACATCCAGTCATTCTCAACACCCCTCACATCCAGCCATTCTCACTACCCCTCACATCCAGCCATTCTCACTACCCCTCACATCCAGCCATTCTCACTACCCCTCACATCCAGCCATTCTCACTACCCCTCACATCCAGCCATTCTCACTACCCCTCACATCCAGCCATTCTCACATCCAGCCATTCTCACATCCAGCCATTCTCACATCCAGCCATTCTCAACACCCCTCACATCCAGTCATTCTCACTACCCCTCACATCCAGCCATTCTCAACACCCCTCACATCCAGTCATTCTCACTACCCCTCACATCCAGTCATTCTCACTACCCCTCACATCCAGTCATTCTCACTACCCCTCACATCCAGTCATTCTCACTACCCCTCACATCCAGTCATTCTCACTACCCCTCACATCCAGCCATTCTCAATACCCCTCACATCCAGCCATTCTCAACACCCCTCACATCCAGCCATTCTCACTACCCCTCACATCCAGTCATTCTCAACACCCCTCACATCCAGCCATTCTCAACACCCCTCACATCCAGCCATTCTCACTACCCCTCACATCCAGCCATTCTCACATCCAGCCATTCTCAACACCCCTCACATCCAGCCATTCTCACTACCCCTCACATCCAGCCATTCTCACATACAGCCATTCTCAACACCCCTCACATCCAGCCATTCTCACTACCCCTCACATCCAGCCATCCTCAACACCCCTCACATCCAGCCATTCTCACTACTCCTCACATCCAGCCATTCTCACTACCCCTCACATCCAGCTATTCTCACATCCAGCCATTCTCACTACCCCTCACATCCAGCCATTCTCAACACCCCTCACATCCAGTCATTCTCAACACCCCTCACATCCAGCCATTCTCACTACCCCTCACATCCAGCCATTCTCACTACACCTCACATCCAGCCATTCTCACTACCCCTCACATCCAGCCATTCTCACTACCCCTCACATCCAGCCATTCTCACTACCCCTCACATCCAGCCATTCTCACATCCAGCCATTCTCACATCCAGCCATTCTCACATCCAGCCATTCTCAACACCCCTCACATCCAGTCATTCTCACTACCCCTCACATCCAGTCATTCTCACTACCCCTCACATCCAGTCATTCTCACTACCCCTCACATCCAGTCATTCTCACTACCCCTCACATCCAGTCATTCTCACTACCCCTCACATCCAGCCATTCTCAATACCCCTCACATCCAGCCATTCTCAACACCCCTCACATCCAGCCATTCTCACTACCCCTCACATCCAGTCATTCTCAACACCCCTCACATCCAGCCATTCTCAACACCCCTCACATCCAGCCATTCTCACTACCCCTCACATCCAGCCATTCTCACATCCAGCCATTCTCAACACCCCTCACATCCAGCCATTCTCACTACCCCTCACATCCAGCCATTCTCACATACAGCCATTCTCAACACCCCTCACATCCAGCCATTCTCACTACCCCTCACATCCAGCCATCCTCAACACCCCTCACATCCAGCCATTCTCACTACTCCTCACATCCAGCCATTCTCACTACCCCTCACATCCAGCTATTCTCACATCCAGCCATTCTCACTACCCCTCACATCCAGCCATTCTCAACACCCCTCACATCCAGCCATTCTCACTACCCCTCACATCCAGCCATTCTCACTACCCCTCACATCCAGCCATTCTCAACACCCCTCACATCCAGCCATTCTCACTACCCCTCACATCCAGTCATTCTCAACACCCCTCACATCCAGTCATTCTCAACACCCCTCACATCCAGTCATTCTCAACACCCCTCACATCTAGTCATTCTCAACACCCCTCACATCCAGTAATTCTCAACACCCCTCACATCCAGCCATTCTCAACACCCCTCACATCCAGTCATTCTCACTACCCCTCACATCCAGTCATTCTCACTACCCCTCACATCCAGCCATTCTCAACACCCCTCACATCCAGCCATTCTCACTACCCCTCACATCCAGTCATTCTCACTACCCCTCACATCCAGCCATTCTCACTACCCCTCACATCCAGCCATTCTCACTACCCCTCACATCCAGCCATTCTCAACACCCCTCACATCCAGCCATCCTCAACACCCCTCACATCCAGCCATTCTCACTACCCCTCACATCCAGCCATTCTCAACACCCCTCACATCCAGCCATCCTCAACACCCCTCACATCCAGCCATTCTCACTACTCCTCACATCCAGCCATTCTCACTACCCCTCACATCCAGCTATTCTCACATCCAGCCATTCTCACTACCCCTCACATCCATCCATTCTCACTACCCCTCACATCCAGCCATCCTCAACACCCCTCACATCCAGCCATTCTCACTACCCCTCACATCCAGTCATTCTCAACACCCCTCACATCCAGTCATTCTCAACACCCCTCACATCCAGTCATTCTCAACACCCCTCACATCCAGTCATTCTCAACACCCCTCACATCCAGTCATTCTCAACACCCCTCACATCCAGTCATTCTCAACACCCCTCACATCCAGTCATTCTCAACACCCCTCACATCCAGTCATTCTCAACACCCCTCACATCCAGTCATTCTCACTACCCCTCACATCCAGCCATTCTCACATCCAGTCATTCTCAACACCCCTCACATCCAGTCATTCTCAACACCCCTCACATCCAGTCATTCTCAACACCCCTCACATCCAGTCATTCTCACATCCAGCCATTCTCAACACCCCTCACATCCAGTCATTCTCACTACCCCTCACATCCAGCCATTTAGCTTTAGGTGGTGGGAGATGATGAAGCATAGACATGTACTTGACCCAGGACTGTCTCTGTCTGTCATAGATACTTCACCAGGACATGTACTGTACTTGACCCAGGACTGTCTCTGTCTGTCATAGATACTTCACCAGGACTATCTATCAGTTCCAGTTCCAGAAGGCTCTCTGTGAGGCAGCTGGCCACTCTGGACCCTTATTCAAGTGTGACATCACCAACTCTACAGCAGCCGGGGACAAGCTCAGGTGCTCCTACCAAATCTGTTTGTTGTTGCGTCTGTCATGTCTACTTCTAAGAATGCTGAATGGCCAATGAACAAGTAAACAAACTAACAACCACATCTCATTTTACAGGACGATGCTGGAGTTCGGGAGGTCAAAGTCGTGGACCAGAGCCCTGGAGACGATTTCAGGAAATGCCAAGATGGACTCCGCCCCTCTCCTGGACTACTTCAAGGACCTCCATGTTTGGCTCATAGAAGAAAACAGGAAGAACAACAGGAAGCCAGGATGGAGAGCAGCTGAGGACCCATGTGAGTACCTATAGAGTAGTGTCCCTATCCATACTAGGGCACTATCTAGTGTGCATAGCCAATATATCGCTTCACACCAAGTAGTACAAAAGTACAGTGGACCCATGTGAGTCCAGATTCTGTATCTAGCTCACTATCCAGTATGCATAGTCAATACATTGCTCCATACTATGTTCTATGACATTTTAGATATAGTTAAAAGTGATATATTCTATAAATAATGCATATTTCCTATCTGTTCAACAGTCTCAGAGAATGCCTACAAAGTGAGGTTGAGTCTGAAAGCAGCTATGGGTGACAAGGCAGTGAGTACACTAAGCTGAACGTGGTTGTAAAACAGCTCCACTACCTTTTCGTTTGGACGATCTCTTCATATAATCCAGTTGAACTGACTTGAATTGTTTCTCTTCCAGTACATGTGGAACGCCAACGAGATGTACCTGTTCAAAGCCAACATGGCCTACGCCATGAGGCAGTATTACCTTGAGGTCAACAAGACTGCAGCTCTTTTCACGTAAGTGTTTCACAATAAAAGTCCACCTAGACGTCACTCACTCTCAGCTTTGCTTCTCTTTATGTCAGTCACTCCCATCACATTCCAGAATGAAAATGTATATATATATATTGTATCAATATTATTTATTAGAATCTTCTTGTGACATCACATCATTTTATTATCTTTGTTCCAGGACAGAGAACATCCACACCTACAAGGAGACAGCCAGAATCTCTTTCTACTTTGTGGTGACTGACCCTGCCAACTCTGCCGTGGTCATTCCCAAAGCTGAGGTAGAGGCTGCTATCAGGTAAAGGAGTCAACCCTTGAACGTGAGCTGATTACACATGCTAAAACAAACCTTGCCCGATCATATCTGCCAAACTGAGTGAGCGACACCACAAGACTGTCTGAAACAGAGTAATAACACGTTGTGTAGCATTCGTGATGTGGTTTCTGATACTAAAGCCATAAACAAAGTTACATTTTCCAACCAGCATTCAGTAAATCCTCTTATGGATATTTTATTCCAGTATTTGTACATGAAACATTACCCATAACCCCATGACTCAAGCCATCGTTCATCTCACTAGGATGTCCAGAGGTCGAATCAATGACGCATTCAAACTGGACGATAAAACTCTGGAGTTCGAGGGTCTCCTAGCAACGCTGGCCCCGCCCGTGGAGCAGCCGGTCACTGTCTGGCTGGTGGTGTTTGGGGTGGTCATGGGACTGGTGGTCTGCATGGGCTGTTACCTCATCATCTCTGGCTTCAGAGACAGGAAGAAGTGAGTCTGGGCCGTATTCATAACAGGGTTGATCATCTCTGGTTTCAGAGACAGGAAGAAGTGAGTCTGGGCCGCATTCATAACAGGGTTGATCATCTCTGGTTTCAGAGACAGGAAGAAGTGAGTCTGGGCCGCATTCATAACAGGGTTGATCATCTCTGGTTTCAGAGACAGGAAGAAGTGAGTCTGGGCCGCATTCATAACAGGGTTGATCATCTCTGGTTTCAGAGACAGGAAGAAGTGAGTCTGGGCCGCATTCATAACAGGGTTGATCATCTCTGGTTTCAGAGACAGGAAGAAGTGAGTCTGGGCCGTATTCATAACAGGGTTGATCATCTCTGGTTTCAGAGACAGGAAGAAGTGAGTCTGGGCCGTATTCATTATAGGATTGCAACCCTATTCATAAAGCATACCAGAATAAGAGTGCTGATCTAGGATCAGGTCCTCCCTGTCCATGTAATCAGATATTCATCATGATCTAAAAGGCAAACCTGATCCTAGGTCAGCGCCAACTGTGAGATGCTTTATGTTGTTTTAAGGAATGAAAAGAGTAGAGGTTCAAATACAGTTTGAACCAAACTTAATCCTAAACTCAAATCCTGCTATCTAGTCGACCTAAATCAACAACTTCAAGTATTTGACACGTATTCGACCCAGGTCTGGAAGAGACTAATTAATTGCTACATATTTTATTAAAAACCTCACAATTTGCAAAATGTTCATTTAAGAAATTTTTAAAGACACATGACAGTTCTTTCTCTTCTATATCTCCAGGAAATCTGCAGCGAAAGCTGAAGAGAATGCAGAGAACCCCTACGGCGTGACCAACAAAACATTTGAGAGGGAAGAGGATGAACAGACAGGGTTCTGAGTCGCTGATTGTCAGTGTGAAAGTTTGACAGACGAATTGACAGATCTGAAAACCCCCTACAACAACAGCTCTTTCAAGAAGACCACATTAGAAGTTGGATCATTCGTTTAAATTATGTATAAATTCAAGACATTTGTAGAGTTTTAGAATATATTTTTATTCTAAATAAAAAAAGACTTAAGTCACAGAAAAACATAAAAGCATTACTCATCTGACTAAACGATCAATAACTGAAAACTACAAACAAATGCTAATTATTTGTGTATGATACATAGCTACTTCTCTCTGCAATAGCAGAATAACAGGCCACTGCTGCATTATTGTATTACAAACACACACACACACACAGTAATATCAGTACACATCCATTCTTTTCCTGGGCTCTGTTTCTCTACATTCAATGAATCTACAGTACATTTATGGTAGCCAGTATAGCCCACTCAGCAATCATCATTGTTTTCCAGGGACTCATAGGATCAATAAAAAATTACATGGTATAAAATGGTGGTATAAAATGATGGTATAAAATGGTGGTATAAAATGGTGGTATAAAATGGTGGTATAAAATGGTGGTATAAAAATACACTACAGAAACTACATAGAGAAACATAACATGCAGAAACAACAAACCCTCATCCTTTATGGATGACAAAGAAGAATGACTGGTCCCCCGTCATCCCCTGGGGTTTCCCCAAAACTACTTTGGTCTCGTTAGAAGTGTGGATGAACCAGCCCTGGCAGTAGGCGGACTCAAACCGGCGCTGTTTGCTCATTTCAGCCTTCATGTAGAAGACAAACGCCTGGATCTCCTCATCATCCTTCCTGATGCTTTTCAGTCTGTGTTGGTCACAAGTCTGAAAGGATATGTACAGGTTAAAGATATTATTATTATTCAACAATTCCTTTTAGTCCTTGTGCATTTCTACCGAAATCTGCTTTTAAAGCCTGAATGGACCTGTGCAGTATTGGGAACACTATTCACGACTCAAATTCAACATGGACATGGAATAACAATAACACAACAGAGAATAACAATAACAGGGAATAACAATAACACAACAGGGAATACCAATAACACAACAGGGAATACCAATAACACAACATGGAATACCAATAACACAACATGGAATACCAATAACACAACATGGAATACCAATAACACAACATGGAATACCAATAACACAACAGGGAATACCAATAACACAACATGGAATACCAATAACACAACAGGGAATACCAATAACACAACAGGGAATACCAATAACACAACAGGGAACAACAATAACACAACATGGAATACCAATAACACAACATGGAATACCAATAACACAACATGGAATACCAATAACACAACAATAACACAACAGGGAATAACAATAACACAACAGGGAATACCAATAACACAACATGGAATACCAATAACACAACATGGAATACCAATAACACAACATGGAATACCAATAACACAACAGGGAATACCAATAACACAACAGGGAATACCAATAACACAACAGGGAATACCAATAACACAACATGGAATACCAATAACACAACAGGGAATACCAATAACACAACAGGGAATACCAATAACACAACAGGGAATACCAATAACACAACAGGGAATACCAATAACACAACATGGAATACCAATAACACAACAGGGAATAACAATAACACAACAGGGAATACCAATAACACAACAGGGAATACCAATAACACAACAGGGAATACCAATAACACAACAGGGAATACCAATAACACAACAGGGAATACCAATAACACAACAGGGAATACCAATAACACAACAGGGAATAACAATAACAGGGAATAACCATAACACAACAGGGAATACCAATAACACAACATGGAACAACAATAACACAACAGGGAATAACAATAGTCCTTGGTCTCATTTCCTTTACTGACTACTATGAAGTTATTTGAAAAATATGCAATTAGTGGTTAACTAAAAATACATATAGTAGCAATTATATTGAACACATCTTAAAGTCTTAATCCTTAAGAGTCTATTGATGCACATCTGTGTGTCAAGCTAGTGAACGTAATTTTAAAAAATCCCCATCTAAATCCGTCAGCTTAAGCTAGAGATATTTGCATGGGCTGAGTCTCGATCCCCCACATCCGCCTATGTTGCCCTTCTGCGTATGCGGTGGAAGGTGGCCGAGCTCCAGCTGTGTTTGTCAGACCATGAGCCATCCCGAAAATCAGTTCTCGCACGAAAAACGTCTGTAGCATCCGAACGGTTTGGCCAACTAACTCTATGGAAAGATGACTCTCACAAACACGATGGTGTTCTCCGTTTTGCTTTACGACCCCCACAAGAGTCTTTGAGAATCGTCTGAAGGGAACTCATACAAATAAATGGAACGGAATTAGCTTTGTGCCAACACAAATAAGGGGTTAAATGTGTGTCCAAAAAAACTAAAATATTTCCTAAGCTTTCTGACATCTCGTTGATATAGGACAGATCACTTCAAAACAACCACGTTATAAAATGATGGTATATAAAAAACTAGAGAAACATAACATGCATAAACAACAAACACTCTTCATCATTTATGGATGACAAAGAAGAATGACTGGTCCCCCGTCATCCCCTGGGGTTCCCCCAAAACTACTTTGGTCTCGTTAGAAGTGTGGATGAACCAGCCCTGGCAGTAGGCGGACTCAAACCGGCGCTGTTTGCTCATTTCAGCCTTCATGTAGAAGACAAAAACGCCTGGATCTCCTCATCATCCTTCCTGATGCTTTTCAGTCTGTCACAAGACTGAAAGGACGTGTACAGGTTAAAACTATCAAAACCTTCTTCCTTATGATGTTTTTTGACTGTCATTTTGACCATTTCTGAATGTTAGTCCATGTGTTTCTTTGGGCTATAATAGTAAAGGACAAATTCAATATTTTATCAAATAAACCTAAAGAAGTCCTAAAATTCTACATCCAATAGCTAAATGATCCATGGTATGACCATCTTAAAACAATTCCATATGTTAACTTAGTACCCTAACCCTATTAGCTAACCCTAACCCTATCCCTAGTAGCTAACCCTAACCCTAGTAGCTAACCCTAACAGCTAACCCTAGTAGCTAACCCTAGTAGCTAACCCTAACCCTATTAGCTAACCCTAGTAGCTAACCCTAACCCTAGTAGCTAACCCTAACAGCTAACCCTAGTAGCTAACCCTAACAGCTAACCCTAGTAGCTAACCCTAACCCTATTAGCTAACCCTAGTAGCTAACCTTAACCCTATTAGCTAACCCTAGTAGCTAACCCTAACCCTATTAGCTAACCCTAGTAGCTAACTCTAACCCTAGTCAAATATATGCATTTTTATTTTATTTTAGGGGTCCTAAAACTCTACATCCAATAGCTAAATGATCCATGGTATGACCATATGTTAGTTTAGTAGATCCTGGACTAAATGTTGTGTTAAGTTAAACCCAGGAATGATAAAGTAAGGTCCATCTGGGTGAGAACTCAAGGTAATACATGTCAGATTATGAGTTTAACAAGTATTACTGTGTATTTTGGGCACTAGACCTGTGGTAAATATCCCTTTATTATACTGTTTAGAAATAATTTTATGACCTGAACCTAAATACATGCAAATTATGTGAGTTTCAAAATGCAAATATACCCGAAGCGCTCACCAACAATATAGTGCCATCTGTAGGTCTCATTGAACTGAAATAGTGAAAATACACCTGAAGATCTCACCAAACTTGTAAAATATATATATTTTTAAAAATCTGTTAAAAAAATATGGGAGCCTCTTAATTGTAAAGAGCAGGCTGTTGAGACTGAAGACAAATGGTCTCTGGACTACCAAGTAGCTCAGAGTTGTAGGAGTTCTCTCAAGATGAGTAAATGGAGTACTTTCCTAAATCACAAGTTCACGGACACCATCTGGCCAAAGGGTGGTTCCCTGGACCGAGCAAGAATCAAACGCCGCCACAAAAAGTCATTTGAAATGAAACACGGTCGGGACCGTGACCAATGCCTCCTGACATTAACATTATTTTCCAGTTTGGCTAATTTGAAAACACCAGACTTCAGTGGTTGAATCTCAAACACAACATGCATCAACTAGATGAGGAACTGGAGTCACAAAGATCTCAAATTCAAGACCTCATCCAACGGGCCGTATGCCTCCCCCGACAGAACACGCTCCGTAGTAGGGGAAAACTAACCAGGTGACGTCGACCAGGTTCACCGGTTGGGAAGCGAAACTGCTGTCAGGGGACATGTAGTGAAATGTGCTAGGCTAAACCCCGCAACTCTCCTACCTATCCCAACGACACCATCCATCCCTGCTGTCTAGACGTGATGGTGACAACGTCACTGCCAACCAGGACTTGTGTGACGTGCCTCTGTTAAATGCTGACTTAGTGTCATATTCAGATGGGTCATCCTACCTGGACCAAATGGGAAATAGATGGGCGGGGCCCGCGGTAGTCACAGACCACACACGGCTAGGGTCTGCTCCGTTACATCCTGGTACCTCAGCACAGTTGGCAGAGGGGACGGCGCTGATGCACACGTTGATGCTGACAGAGGGATGGTGCCTCGATCTTCACCATCAGCGTTATTACGCAAAAAGGTATGCAGCATCATCTGGGTGTGTGCAACAACAGTTCAACATTCCCCTTCTGCTACCACTTCTGTCAAGTCGTCTACACATGCAGTTTTACACCAACATACACCACCACACAGAACGCACTGCAACGCACTGCAGCAAGGCAAACGCAGCGTTCCATTGGAAATGAATGTACTTCTGATGTACCAAAACGTCATGACGCCGTCGGTGTGATGGAGGCGTAAGAAGGTGACAATCTATACTGATTCAAGGTATGCATGTGGTGTTTGCCAGGACTTCAGGAGGTTGTGGAAACGGCGTGGGTTTATGACGTTGTTAAACACGACGGTAGCGGCATTGTTAGGAGCGGCGGCGTTACCCAACGCTGGTGCCATTATTAAATGTGCCGCCCACTTTTAGGGCCGATTCTGTTACGAAAGGGGATGCCAGTGCTGACATGGCTGCGAAAGCAGCAGCGGCCATGGTTCCTCCTCCTCCCCTCACCCACGGTTCCTCCTCCTCCCCTCACCCGCGGTGACTCCTCCTCCCCTCACCCGCGGTGACTCCTCCTCCCCTCACCCGCGGTGACTCCTCCTCCCCTCACCCGTGGTGACTCCTCCCCCCCTCACCCGTGGTGACTCCTCCCCTCACCCGTGGTGACTCCTCCCCTCACCCGTGGTGACTCCTCCCCTCACCCGTGGTGACTCCTCCCCTCACCCGTGGTGACTCCTCCCCTCACCCATGGTGACTGTACATACTTCTACTGATGCTGTTAATATGCAAAACAATGCTGATACCGTTGAAAAGTGGTGTTTGATGTCTTCAGGCTGAAAACCCGATGACGACGGCGTCTGGCGCCCCCCAGACGGCCGCACGCCACTCATACTACTTCCCTATCTTGCACACATACGTATAGTATCATGGAACGACGCATGAGTCCAAGGAGAGATGTTAGGAATGTGTAGGAAAGAATGGCATTGTCCCAAATTTGGCCCAATTTGCAAAAACAAAATGGTTAAAAAGATCTGAAACACAACATGAAAACAACCACTCCAGTTACTGGGATGGGAACCAGATCACTACCATGGGAACCCTTTGGAAAGCTTCAAATCAATGTCATCTGTTTACCACCAAGTGAAGGGTCAAAAATATTGTTTGTATTAGATACGTTCTCCAAGTGGGTTGAAGTCGCCCCCACTAGGAGGAATGTTGCTACCACCGAAGCTAAAACCCTGTTGAGAGACTATATTCCCAGATGGGGAGTGCCTGGGCACCTGGAAAGTGACCAGGGCCCGGAATTTATGACTGATAAACAGATGAACTGCGAGTTGGATGTGTGATTGAAAACCAAACGGAGGACTTGTCTTTCTCCTGTGAGTTTGATGTGTGATTGAAAACCAAACGGAGGACTTGTCTTTCTCCTGTGAGTTTGATGACGCACAATTGGCCTAGCGTCGTCCGGGTTAGGGAGGGCTTGGCCAGTAGGGATATCCTTGTCTCATCGCACACCAGCGCGCGTCAACCAAGGTTGCCAGGTGCACGGTGTTTCCTCCGACACATTGGTGTGGCTGGCTTGCGCACTGTGTTAAGAAGCAGTGCGGCTTGGTTGGGTTGTGTTTCGGAGGACGCATGACTTTCGACCTTCGTCTCTCCTGAGCCGTACGGGAGTTGTAGCGATGAGACAAGATAGTAACTACTAACAACAATTGCATTCCCTGAAATTGGGGATAAAAAGGGGGTAAAATTATTATTTTAAAAATGTGAAAAATGCTAAAACTGTTAACACCGCCATTCTCTTCAGTTGTGACGCAGCAAGTGATCGTGGTCTGTTACCACGTATGACACGGACAATTATAAACTGGGTGGTTCTAATTGTCTGACAGCCGTGGTATATTTAAGCAATAAGGCAAGGTAATATATAGTATAGTGCGGCGCACAATTGGCTCAGCGTCGTCCGGGTTTGGCTGGGGTAGGCTGTCATTGTAAATAAGAATTTGTTCTTAACTAACATGCCCAGTTAAATAAAGGTTCAATAAATAAAGTGTAAATACATTTAAAACACACATTCCGTTTGCTCCGTTCCAGCCATTGTTATGAGCCGTTCTCCCCTCAGCAGAAGTTCCTACTGGAGATAGTGGAGGCTGCTGAGGGAGTCTATGGTAGAAGTTCCTATTGGAGATAGACTCCTGGGGAAGTGGTCACAGAGGAGGGCTTGACTCTAATCACTCCTGTACCTTTCAGCAACGCTACTCATGACCAGATGCTATAACCACACGGTCTGACATCCAGTGTTCTATTTCAAACCACCAGCTGTCTCTCATGAAGGAACTCATCTCAGCTGTATCTTGGACATGGGAGAGCCCCTCAGCTGGTAATGAACACAGAGCAGACATGTCAAGTCCCTATTGATTACGGTGTTGAAGTTCTCTTTTCCCAACGACAACACATTTTTTATTTAACCTTTGTTTAACTAGGCAAGTCAGTTAAGAACAAATTCTTATTTACAATGACAGCCTAGAAACAGTGGGTTAACTGCCTTGTTCAGGGGCAGAACGACAGATTTTTACCTTGGCAGCTCAGGGATTCGATCTAGCGGCAGGGTAGCCAAGGTACAAATCTGTCGTTCTGCTCCTGAACAGGCAGTAAACCCACTGTTCGTAGGCTGTCATTGTAAATAAGAATGTGTTCTTAACTGACTTGCCTAGTTAAATAAAGGTTAAATAAAATAGCAACCTTTTGGTTACTGGCCCAATGCACTAACCACTAGGCTACCTTCCCTAGAACAACTGAACATACCTGTTCTGTATATTCCCACTATCCTTAAAGAACTCACTGAGTTGCATGAATTGACTGAGTCTGCCGTGCCCATATCACCCAGTTGAAGGCTAACCACCATTATACATTCCTCTGTAAAATGTCAAGGTGAAAGCTGCAATTGGTTCCTTTAGCAGTGAAAGGGGGACTGGTGAACAGACTGACCTCTGGTAAACAACAATCCTGGGATGACTCACTGTTGGTGAATGCCTGTAAACTGACTGTAGTTGTGCTCCGTACCTTTCATATGGGTTATGACCCGATGTCTGTGCTGCCTAGTGCCGGGCGGTACAGAGGGCAGGTATGATGATGTCACTACTGATTGTGAAAATGCTGGTAAAAGTGACCCCTTCGACGATGGACCGAGACGTCACTCCCTACCTTGTACCACTACAATAAGGAGCCAGAGGACTATAGCTCGCCTGAAATACCTGACCGCAATGTCTATTAGAGGGCCCTGAACCACCTTACCCCAATGTCTATTAGAGGGCCTTGAACCACCTGACCCCAATGTCTATTAGAGGGCCTTGAACCACCTGACCCCAATGTCTATTAGAGGGCCTTGAACCACCTGACCCCAATGTCTATTAGAGAGCCTTGAACCACATGACCCCAATGTCTATTAGAGGGCCCTGAACCACCTGACCCCAATGTCTATTAGAGGGCCCTGAACCACCTGACCCCAATGTCTATTAGAGGGCCTTGAACCACCTGACCCCAATGTCTATTAGAGGGCCTTGAACCACCTGACCCCAATGTCTATTAGAGGGCCCTGAACCACCTGACCCCAATGTCTATTAGAGGGCCTTGAACCACCTGACCATAATGTCTATTAGAGGGCCTTGAACCACCTGACCGCAATGTCTATTAGAGGGCCTTGAACCACCTGACCCCAATGTCTATTAGAGGGCCTTGAACCACCTGACCCCAATGTCTATTAGAGGGCCTTGAACCACCTGACCCCAATGTCTATTAGAGAGCCTTGAACCACATGACCCCAATGTCTATTAGAGGGCCTTGAACCACCTGACCCCAATGTCTATTAGAGGGCCTTGAACCACCTGACCCCAATGTATATTAGAAGGCCTTGAACCACCTAACCCCAATGTCTATTAGAGAGCCTTGAACCACCTAACCCCAATGTATATTAGAGGGCCTTGAACCACCTAACCCCAATGTCTAGAGAGCCTTGAACCACCTGACCCCAATGTCTATTAGAGGGCCTTGAACCACCTAACCTCAATGTATATTAGAGAGCCTTGAACCACCTAACCCCAATGTATATTAGAGGGCCTTGAACCACCTGACCCCAATGTATATTAGAAGGCCTTGAACCACCTGACCCCAATGTATATTAGAGAGCCTTGAACCACCTGACCCCAATGTCTATTAGAGAGCCTTGAACCACCTAACCCCAATGTATATTAGAGGGCCTTGAACCACCTGACCCCAATGTATATTAGAAGGCCTTGAACCACCTGACCCCAATGTCTATTAGAGGGCCTTGAACCACCTGACCCCAATGTCTATTAGAGAGCCTTGAACCACCTAACCCCAATGTATATTAGAAGGCCTTGAACCACCTGACCCCAATGTCTATTAGAGGGCCTTGAACCACCTGACCCCAATGTCTATTAGAGAGCCTTGAACCACCTAACCCCAATGTATATTAGAGGGCCTTGAACCACCTGACCCCAATGTCTATTAGAGGGCCTTGAACCACCTGACCCCAATGTATATTAGAAGGCCTTGAACCACCTGACCCCAATGTGTATTAGAAGGCCTTGAACCACCTAACCCCAATGTATATTAGAGGGCCTTGAACCACCTGACCCCAATGTCTATTAGAGGGCCTTGAACCACCTGACCCCAATGTCTATTAGAAGGCCTTGAACCACCTAACCCCGCTTTTGACACCTTGTTGAGTCCATGCCCCGACAAATTGAGGCTGTTCTGAGGGCAAAGGGGGGACTGGGGGTGCAACTCAGTATTAGAAAGGTGTTCCTAATGTTCGGTATAGTCGGGGTATAGTCGGGGTATAGTCGGGGTATAGCCGGGGTATAGCCGGGGTATAGCCGGGGTATAGCCGGGGTATAGCCGGGGTATAGCCGGGGTATAGTCGGGGTATAGTCGGGGTATAGTCGGGGTATAGTCGGGGTATAGTCGGTGTATAGTCGGGGTATAGTCAGGGTATAGTCAGGGTATAGTCAGGGTATAGTCAGGGTATAGTCAGGGTATAGTCAGGGTATAGTCAGGGTATAGTCAGGGTGTAGTCAGGGTGTAGTCAGGGTGTAGTCAGGGTGTAGTCAGGGTATAGTCAGGGTATAGTCAGGGTATAGTCAGGGTATAGTCAGGGTATAGTCAGGGTATAGTCAGGGTATAGTCAGGGTATAGTCAGTGTATGCTGTGACCTTGTGAGGAGTTATTTGTGTATCTGTAAAAAATATCCTCTCTTTCGGGAAGTAGCATTGAGAGTCTGTTGTACTGTTTTGCTGCCCTGCAATAAATACAGTATGAGAACCCAACTTGATACTCTCCTTTTATAGTTTGGTTTGTCAGGGCCTTGCTAACATTAGTCTTAGCAGCAGAAAGCAGAAGGGTATGTGCTCACCCCAACACAGAGAGAGACTCGCTCTCCGTCCTTAACACACTTGAGGAAACAGTTAGAGCTGGTGAAGTTGAGCACCACAGGGACCCCCCGAAACTCTCCGTCCACACAGTCAGACTTGTAGTGATAGATGGTGATCTTCTCTGGAATAAATCAATAAACAAAAATCAGTAACCAGTTATTACCATAGTAACAAAAAACATTGGGATAAAGTTAGCGTTCGCAGTCTGTAGTCCAGACTGTCCATCATCAAGTTAATATTTGTACACTAATTGCCATGGCAACGTTTAATAAACAGTTTTATAATTGTTATTATGATAAAAGAATAAGAAAATCGACGACATAATACAAAAACACAATGTTTTATAACAAACCTGGAGTTGCTGACAAACTAGGAATACTCCACATCATACGTGTGAGTCTACGCCGAAGGTACATGCGGCATAAATAGTTTTCAATAAAGAGGTTGTCCAACTGTTGTACTTTCTCCAAGTTGCCCATTCCTCGTGACACTGAACACAAAGAGAGAGAAACAAAGCACACAAAGCGGTCATCAGAAAATACAATGAAGACGATGAGGAAGCACACCTCAACAAGCTCTTCCTTTGGATGATGTCATTGTTTGGGACCCATGGCAGAGCATTGGTGAAGCAGCACAATGAAATAATCCCATGGTGCTGAGAGTGGAGGAGATGTGGACGGGATCCAGTCTAGTTTATAAATACGTGGAAGGGATCCAGTCTAGTTTATAACTATGTGGAGGAGATGTGGAAAGGATCCAGTCTAGTTTATAACTATGAGGAGGAGATGTGGAAGGAATCCAGTCTAGTTTATAATTATGTGGAGGAGATGTGGAAAGGATCCAGTCTAGTTTATAACTATGTGGAGGAGATGTGGACGGGATCCAGTCTAGTTTATAACTATGTGGAGGAGATGTGGACGGGATCCAGTCTAGTTTATAACTATGTGGAGGAGATGTGGAAGGGAACCAGTCTAGTTTATAACTATGTGGAGGAGATGTGGACGGGATCCAGTCTAGTTTATAACTATGTGGAGGAGATGTGGAAGGGAACCAGTCTAGTTTATAACTATGTGGAGGAGATGTGGAAGGGATCCAGTCTAGTTTATAACTATGTGGAGGAGATGTGGAAGGGATCCAGTCTAGTTTATAACTATGTGGAGGAGATGTGGAAGGGATCCAGTCTAGTTTATAACTATGTGGAGGAGATGTGGAAGGGATCCAGTCTAGTTTATAACTATGTGGAAGGGATCCAGTCTAGTTTATAACTATGTGGAGGAGTGGAAGGGATCCAGTCTAGTTTATAACTATGTGGAGGAGATGTGGAAGAGGTCCAGTCTAGTTTATAACTATGTGGAGGAGATGTGGAAGTGGTCCAGTCTAGTTTATAACTACGTGGAGGAGATGTGGAAGGGATCCAGTCTAGTTTATAACTATGTGGAAGGGATCCAGTCTAGTTTATAACTATGTGGAAGGGATCCAGTCTAGTTTATAACTATGTGGAAGGGATCCAGTCTAGTTTATAACTATGTGGAGGAGATGTGGAAGGGAAACAGTCTAGTTTATAAATACGTGGACATGGTGATTGTGATATGGTATTCATGACCAGGGTTTCACTTCTCTGTCGGAAAGGTCATGGGAGCCAGTAATGAGGGAAGTGTATTTTACATTACACAAAATAACCTGTATTTACTCAGAAATTATGTGATTAAATGGTTCATTCACAGTAATAAATATGAAAATAAAATATAGCTTCTATAAGCACCACTAGCCACGATTTGGAACCAGTTAGAGTTAAATACATTGTAATTATACTGTAATAAAATATAGCTTCTATAAGCACCACTAGCCACGATTTGGAACCAGTTAGAGTTAAATGCATTGTAATTATACTGTAATAAAATATAGCTTCTATAAGCACCACTAGCCACGATTTGGAACCAGTTAGAGTTAAATACATTGTAATTATACTGTAATAAAATATAGCTTCTATAAGCACCACTAGCCACGATTTGGAACCAGTTAGAGTTAAATACATTGTAATTATACTGTAATAAAATATAGCTTCTATAAGCACCACTAGCCACGATTTGGAACCAGTTAGAGTTAAATACATTGTAATTATACTGTAATAAAATATAGCTTCTATAAGCACCACTAGCCACGATTTGGAACCAGTTAGAGTTAAATACATTGTAATTATACTGTAATAAAATATTGATTCTACAAGCACCACTAGCCACGATTTGGAACCAGTTAGAGTTAAATACATTGTAATTATACTGTAATAAAATATAGCTTCTATAAGCACCGCTATTGCCCGCGATTTGGAACCAGGTAGAGTTCAGTAAGTACCAGAAAGTATCTGTTGTCACCATACAATGTCTTCTTAAATGCCAGGCAAAAACCAGTTACAACAGTAGAATAAAATGCTCCAGAAGCACTGGTCGGTTGGCAGTACCGATACTGTTAATAAAAGGAACAGCCTACTTACCAACCAGACGCGTTGAATCTTCTGAAGTCAGCGCCAGAACATACCCAGGGTACACCCTGGTTAGATGAAAACGAAGGGTGGCCTGCTGTGGTCTAGCTTGTGGTTATATGCTGCCACTCCCCAGTGCTCATGTATCGTGTCTGCCTGGGTACGAAACCATCCCACTATCTATTGAACACAATCTTCTCCTGTCTTTCCTGTCCCCTCTACTCACTGTCCTATCAATTAAAAGTCAAAAATACAAGTGTGCTGGGAACTGCACCCACTGCTTACAAATACATTAAAACTAAAATATATTAAAACTTACCCAAGGTGACTTTGCTGGACTCTGCGACCATGACAACCTCGTTGAAGTTACAATCCGACTTGCCACAGTTGTGACAAGAGCTCCCGTCACCGCAGCCACGCCCCCTCACCACAGAGATTCTGGTGTTCGTCATGGCAACCAGGAACAGATCGTCAACCTCCCCATCGGCTTTGTTGACATCCTCTTCTGTGAGGTCTTCCATGGGGCGGTAGGAGTCACTTTGTTCAGGGACGATACATGACGTTATACATTTTATATGGAGATTCGTGTGAGGCCAGCGGTCCATTAAAACAGGGTTTCCCCAAACTAGGTCCCGGGGCCCCCTGGGTGAACGCTTTGGTTTTTACCCCAGCACTACACAGCTGATTCAAATAATGAAAGCTTGACGATGAGTTGGGTATTTGAATCAGCTGTGTTATGCTACGGCAGAAACCTAAACGTGCTCGGGGTTTGGGAAACATTAAATTACATTCTACACTAAATATAATATGCGTGTCAACACACTTTCCAGGAATATACAGTGAGCTCTAAAAATATTGGAGTGTAACATATTTTTGGGGGAGTTTGACTCTGTACTCCAGCACTTTGGATTTTAGATGATACAATGACTGTCAGCTTTAATACAGCTAATCTATTATTTACTATTCATTTCTACTGGGCACAAAATCATCTAAAAAAACTACCAAAACAAACAGCAAATGCATCCAACAAATTTGTAGAGTCACAAGTTTCATGTAAATCATTACGTGCTAGGAATATGGGACCAAATACTTAAATATGTATTAAAGTAGTAAAAAGTTTAGTAAATTTGTCCCAATACTTTTGGCCCCCTAAAATGTGGGGACTATGTACAAAAAACAGTTAATGGATGATTGACTGACTGACTGACTGATTGAGTGATACTGACTGACTGATTGAGTGATACTGACTGACTGATTGAGTGATACTGACTGACTGACTGACTGACTGGTACTGACTGATTGAGTGATACTGACTGACTGACTGACTGAGCCCACCTCTCCAGGTCGTCCAGGTCATCCTCTCGTCTCATCTCCAGGCTGAAGCAGAGTATGGTGTTCTCCTTGGAGACCGGGTGGAGAGCCCTGGCCTCAGCCCCGTCCTCTGGGCATCTCTCTGGTGGAGGAGCCCTGCTGGCTTGGTGGACAGTCTAGAGAGATGGGAAGATAACAGACAAGACTTATCTGAATAACAACACTGATGTCCTTCCTCTTCCTACCTGCAGAGGTGAAGAAACCTGTGCACCATAAACAACGGCATCACCGCTGTCAATTTAAGGGACTTCATTAACATGGGAAACATATGTTTACATTGCCAAAGCAAGTGAAATAGATACAATTAAAATAAACAATAAAACATTAACATCACACTCACAATAGTTCCAAAAGTATAAAGACATTTAAAAAGTCATGATGTCTATTTACAGTGTTGTAATGTTATGCAAATAGGTCAAGTACAAAAGGGAAAATAAATAAACATAAATATGGGTTGTATTTACAATGGTGTTTGTTCTTCACTGGTTGCCCTTTTCTTGTGGCAACAGGTCACACATCTTGCTGCTGTGATGGCACACTGTGGAATTTCACCCAGTAGATTTGGGAGTTTATCAACATTGGGTTTGATTTCAAAAATCTTTATGGTTCTGTACAATCCGAGGGTGTCTCTAATATGGTCATACATTTGGCAGGAGGTTAGGAAGTGCAGCTCAGTTTTCACCTCATTTTGTGGGCAGTGTGCACATAGCCTGTCTTCTCTTGAGAGCCAGGTCTGCCTACGGCGGCCTTTCTCAATAGCAAGGCTATGTTAACGGAGTCTGTACAAAGCTTTCCTTAAGTTTGGGTCAGTCAGTGGTCAGGTATTCTGCCACTGTGTACTCTCCGTTTTGGGCCAAATAGCATTCTAGTTTGCCCTGTTTTTTTGTTCATTCTTTCCAATGTGTCAAGAAATTATATTTTTGTTGTCTGATGATTTGGTTGGGTCTAATTGTGTTGCTGTCCTGGGGCTCTGTGGGGTGTGTTTGTGAACAGAGCCCCAGGACCAGCTTGCTTAGGGGACTCTTCTCTCTGTAGTGGTTTGCTTAGGGGACTCTTCTCTCTGTAATGGTTTGCTTAGGGGACTCTTCTCTCTGTAGTGATTTGCTTAGGGGACTCTTCTCTCTGTAGTGGTTTGCTTAGGGGACTCTTCTCCAGGTTCATCTCTCTGTAGTGGTTTGCTTAGGGGACTCTTCTCTCTGTAGTGGTTTGCTTAGGGGACTCTTCTCCAGGTTCTTCTCTCTGTAGTGGTTTTCTTAGGGGACTCTTCTCCAGGTTCTTCTCTCTGTAGTGGTTTGCTTAGGGGACTCTTCTCCAGGTTCTTCTCTCTGTAGTGGTTTTCTTAGGGGACTCTTCTCCAGGTTCTTCTCTCTGTAGTGGTTTGCTTAGGGGACTCTTCTCCAGGTTCTTCTCTCTGTAGTGGTTTTCTTAGGGGACTCTTCTCCAGGTTCTTCTCTCTGTAGTGGTTTGCTTAGGGGACTCTTCTCCAGGTTCTTCTCTCTGTAGTGGTTTGTTTTGTATCCTTTTCATTGCTTTTTTCTGAATTTTGATCATTAGCGGGTATCAGCCTAATTCTGCTCTGCAGGCATTATTTGGTGTTTTATGTTGTACACTGAGGATAGTTTTGCAGAATTAAGCATGCAGAGTCTGAATTTGGTGCTTGTCCCATTTTATGAATTCTTGGTTGGTGAGCGGACCTCCCAAACATAAAAGGTAACGGGTTTTATGACTGATTCAAGTATTTTTAGCCAGAACTTAATTGGTATGCCACATTTTATGTTCCTTTTGATGGCATATGTTCCTCGCCTTGTCTCTCAGATCGTTCACAGCTTTGTGGAAGTGACCTGTGGTCCCGATGTTTAGGCCGAGGTATGTATAGTTTTTTGTGTGCTCTAGGGCAACAGATGGAATTTGTATTTGTGGTCCTGGCGACTGGACCTTTTTTGGATCACCATTATTTTTTGTCTTACTGAGATTTACTGTCAGGGCCCAGGTCTGACAGAATTCCCCTTCGCTCGCTCTCTCTCTCTCTGACTAATATTCAGATTAATGGGTTCAAACGGTGACTCAAAACATCAATCAATGTTAGTCACTTCTGGTAAATATCTTATTCATGAGGTTGCACCTCAGTCATGCAATTGTTATGAAAATGATCACGCCGCCCTCTACCATCAGCCCTCTACCATCAGCGTTTTCCTTCTAAATTGGGCTACAATGAAAATGATGTCATGGGTAAAATGTATTGGTTGCAGGTTTTTGGGCTACTTTTAAAATGCCTATGTAGGCTACTGTAGCCTACCATTTTATACAATAAATACGTTGAAATGACAATATGACTGGAGTCATTGCAAATCAAGTAGTTTTTTTTACATTTATGGATAGCCAGGGGTTATCTCCAACATTCAGACATAATGTAGAAACAAAGCACGTTGTGTGTTTAGTGAGTCTGCCAGATCAGAGGCATTAGGGATGACCAGGGATGTTCTCTGTTTAGTGAGTCCACCAGATCAGAGGCATTAGGGATGACCAGGGATGTTCTCTGTTTAGTGAGTCTGCCAGATCAGAGGCATTAGGGATGACCAGGGATGTTCTCTGTTTAGTGAGTCTGCCAGATCAGAGGCATTAGAGATGACCAGGGATGTTCTCTGTTTAGTGAGTCTGCCAGATCAGAGGCATTAGGGATGACCAGGGATGTTCTCTGTTTAGTGAGTCTGCCAGATCAGAGGCAGTAGGGATGACCAGGGATGTTCTCTGTTTAGTGAGTCTGCCAGATCAGAGGCAGTAGGGATGACCAGGGATGTTCTCTGTTTAGTGAGTCTGCTAGATCAGAGGCATTAGGGATGACCAGGGATGTTCTCTGTTTAGTGAGTCTGCCAGATCAGAGGCATTAGGGATGACCAGGGATGTTCTCTGTTTAGTGAGTCTGCCAGATGAGAGGCAGTAGAGATGACCAGGGATGTTCTCTGTTTAGTGAGTCCACCAGATCAGAGGCATTAGGGATGACCAGGGATGTTCTCTGTTTAGTGAGTCTGCCAGATCAGAGGCAGTAGGGATGACCAGGGATGTTCTCTGTTTAGTGAGTCTGTCAGATCAGAGGCAGTAGGGATGACCAGGGATGTTCTCTGTTTAGTGAGTCTGCCAGATCAGAGGCATTAGGGATGACCAGGGATGTTCTCTGTTTAGTGAGTCTGCTAGATCAGAGGCATTAGGGATGACCAGGGATGTTCTCTGTTTAGTGAGTCTGCTAGATCAGAGGCATTAGGGATGACCAGGGATGTTCTCTGTTTAGTGAGTCCTCCAGATCAGAGGCAGTAGGGATGACCAGGGATGTTCTCTGTTTAATGAGTCTGCTAGATCAGAGGCATTAGGGATGACCAGGGATGTTCTCTGTTTAGTGAGTCTGCTAGATCAGAGGCATTAGGGATGACCAGGGATGTTCTCTGTTTAGTGAGTCCTCCAGATCAGAGGCAGTAGGGATGACCAGGGATGTTCTCTGTTTAGTGAGTCTGTCAGATCAGAGGCATTAGGGATGACCAGGGATGTTCTCTGTTTAGTGAGTCTGCCAGATCAGAGGCATTAGGGATGACCAGGGATGTTCTCTGTTTAGTGAGTCTGCCAGATCAGAGGCATTAGAGATGACCAGGGATGTTCTCTGTTTAGTGAATCCACCAGATCAGAGGCAGTAGGGATGACCAGGGATGTTCTCTGTTTAGTGAGTCTGTCAGATCAGAGGCAGTAGGGATGACCAGGGATGTTCTCTGTTTAGTGAGTCTGTCAGATCAGAGGCAGTAGGGATGACCAGGGATGTTCTCTGTTTAGTGAGTCTGTCAGATCAGAGGCATTAGGGATGACCAGGGATGTTCTCTGTTTAGTGAGTCTACCAGATCAGAGGCAGTAGGGATGACCAGGGATGTTCTCTGTTTAGTGAGTCCTCCAGATCAGAGGCATTAGGGATGACCAGGGATGTTCTCTGTTTAGTGAGTCCTCCAGATCAGAGGCAGTAGGGATGACCAGGGATGTTCTCTGTTTAGTGAGTCTGCCAGATCAGAGGCAGTAGGGATGACCAGGGATGTTCTCTGTTTAGTGAGTCTGCCAGATCAGAGGCAGTAGGGATGACCAGGGATGTTCTCTGTTTAGTGAGTCTGCCAGATCAGAGGCAGTAGGGATGACCAGGGATGTTCTCTGTTTAGTGAGTCTGCCAGATCAGAGGCAGTAGGGATGACCAGGGATGTTCTCTGTTTAGTGAGTCTGCTAGATCAGAGGCATTAGGGATGACCAGGGATGTTCTCTGTTTAGTGAGTCTGCCAGATCAGAGGCATTAGGGATGACCAGGGATGTTCTCTGTTTAGTGAGTCTGCCAGATCAGAGGCAGTAGAGATGACCAGGGATGTTCTCTGTTTAGTGAGTCCACCAGATCAGAGGCATTAGGGATGACCAGGGATGTTCTCTGTTTAGTGAGTCTGCCAGATCAGAGGCAGTAGGGATGACCAGGGATGTTCTCTGTTTAGTGAGTCTGTCAGATCAGAGGCATTAGGGATGACCAGGGATGTTCTCTGTTTAGTGAGTCCACAAGATCAGAGGCAGTAGGGATGACCAGGGATGTTCTCTGTTTAGTGAGTCCTCCAGATCAGAGGCAGTAGGGATGACCAGGGATGTTCTCTGTTTAGTGAGTCTGTCAGATCAGAGGCATTAGGGATGACCAGGGATGTTCTCTGTTTAGTGAGTCTGTCAGATCAGAGGCAGTAGGGATGACCAGGGATGTTCTCTGTTTAGTGAGTCTGTCAGATCAGAGGCAGTAGGGATGACCAGGGATGTTCTCTGTTTAGTGAGTCTGTCAGATCAGAGGCAGTAGGGATGACCAGGGATGTTCTCTGTTTAGTGAGTCCACCAGATCAGAGGCAGTAGAGATGACCAGGGATGTTCTCTGTTTAGTGAGTCTGTCAGATCAGAGGCATTAGGGATAACCAGGGATGTTCTCTGTTTAGTGAGTCTGCCAGATCAGAGGCATTAGAGATGACCAGGGATGTTCTCTGTTTAGTGAGTCTGCCAGATCAGAGGCAGTAGGGATGACCAGGGATGTTCTCTGTTTAGTGAGTCTGCCAGATCAGAGGCAGTAGGGATGACCAGGGATGTTCTCTGTTTAGTGAGTCTGCCAGATCAGAGGCATTAGGGATGACCAGGGATGTTCTCTGTTTAGTGAGTCTGCCAGATCAGAGGCAGTAGAGATGACCAGGGATGTTCTCTGTTTAGTGAGTCCACCAGATCAGAGGCATTAGGGATGACCAGGGATGTTCTCTGTTTAGTGAGTCTGCCAGATCAGAGGCAGTAGGGATGACCAGGGATGTTCTCTGTTTAGTGAGTCTGTCAGATCAGAGGCATTAGGGATGACCAGGGATGTTCTCTGTTTAGTGAGTCCACAAGATCAGAGGCAGTAGGGATGACCAGGGATGTTCTCTGTTTAGTGAGTCCTCCAGATCAGAGGCAGTAGGGATGACCAGGGATGTTCTCTGTTTAGTGAGTCTGTCAGATCAGAGGCATTAGGGATGACCAGGGATGTTCTCTGTTTAGTGAGTCTGTCAGATCAGAGGCAGTAGGGATGACCAGGGATGTTCTCTGTTTAGTGAGTCCACCAGATCAGAGGCAGTAGAGATGACCAGGGATGTTCTCTGTTTAGTGAGTCTGTCAGATCAGAGGCATTAGGGATAACCAGGGATGTTCTCTGTTTAGTGAGTCTGCCAGATCAGAGGCATTAGAGATGACCAGGGATGTTCTCTGTTTAGTGAGTCTGTCAGATCAGAGGCATTAGGGATGACCAGGGATGTTCTCTGTTTAGTGAGTCCACAAGATCAGAGGCAGTAGGGATGACCAGGGATGTTCTCTGTTTAGTGAGTCTGTCAGATCAGAGGCAGTAGGGATGACCAGGGATGTTCACTGTTTAGTGAGTCTGTCAGATCAGAGGCATTAGGGATGACCAGGGATGTTCTCTGTTTAGTGAGTCTACCAGATCAGAGGCAGTAGGGATGACCAGGGATGTTCTATGTTTAGTGAGTCCTCCAGATCAGAGGCATTAGGGATGACCAGGGATGTTCTCTATTTAGTGAGTCTGCCAGATCAGAGGCATTAGGGATGACCAGGGATGTTCTCTGTTTAGTGAGTCTACCAGATCAGAGGCAGTAGGGATGACCAGGGATGTTCTCTGTTTAGTGAGTCTACCAGATCAGAGGCATTAGGGATGACCAGGGATGTTCTCTGTTTAGTGAGTCTGCCAGATCAGAGGCAGTAGAGATGACCAGGGATGTTCTCTGTTTAGTGAGTCTGTCAGATCAGAGGCAGTAGGGATGACCAGGGATGTTCTCTGTTTAGTGAGTCTGTCAGATCAGAGGCATTAGGGATGACCAGGGATGTTCTCTTGATAAATGCGCGAATTAGACACTTTCTGTCCTTAAAGCATTCAAAAATGTAATGAGTACTTTTGTCAGGGAAAATATATGGTGTAAAAGTACCTACTTTTTTTTTTTTTAGGAATGTAGTAAAGTAAAAGTTGTCAAAAATATAAATAGTAAAGTACAGATACCCTAAAAAACAAAGTAATACTTAAGTATTCTTACTTAAGTACTTTAAAACCACTGGATGTAATAAATAGGCTATATTATAACTTCAGTTTATTGTTGTTATACAATTATGAATGGCCATGTTTAGATAATGAAATTGGATGTTATCAATTGTGATCATGGTCACAGTGCTAACTCAATTGTGATCATGGTCACAGTGCTAACTCAATTGTGATCATGGTCACAGTGCTAACTCAATTGTGATCATGGTCACAGTGCTAACTCAATTGCCAATCAGCTGTTTGTTGGAATTGATTATATTGAAAGTAAATCAGTCAGATTAGACTACAGGTAAATAAATAAAAACACTGGCTGTTGTTGACAAGCATAGGTCTATTGTTCACATTTGGTTCAGTGATTGAAATTACGACCCCATCCTCAGTAGCCTATTCGGCAACTGAAGCACTTATTACCTTGAAAATCGCCTCGATATTCATGTTGAATGAATTAGTCTGTCAATTCGAACTAAGCAAGCTGCTAAATCGTTCATGTTACATCTTGCCTAGGCTACTGTAGGTTATCTGAAATGAGATGTAGGCCTATCAGGGGCTATAAGCTACCTGCATCCAGCTACCCAAACCATGACGAAGTTGAATTACAATCATAAACCTGGATTTTAGTCATTAGGCCTAGCCTACGCTGATTGAAATGACAAGTCAATCTCGCAAATAGGCCATTTATAATGGTTTGTAGTCTTAACATCTGGCACATTTTCCAGAAAATAGCCCTACATTCATTTTTTAAGTTTAATAAGGGCAAATTATCTTTTCTCTCACAAAATATAAGATGAACGTTTTACATGCTCCTAACCAACTGAGCTATTTTATTAGTTTGTTTGCGTTGTTTGTTACTTGTTTTTTTTAAACTTATTTTGTACATAATGTTGCTGCTACCATCTCTTATGACCAAAAATATCTTCTGGACATCAGAACAGCGATTACTCACCACAAACTGGAAGAAGCTTTTTCCTTTAACGAGTCCTATGAGATGGATATACTGGTTTCCCGGGAACAGGCCCAAATCCCCGTCATTTGCGTGAAGAAACGATGGAGGAAAAGAAAGTGCTGAGAATCCGTAGACCGAGCGAGTAAACTCCCACTGTTATCTGTTCTACTTGCTAACATGCAATCATTGGAAAATAAAATGAATGACCTACGTTTACGTTTATCCTACCAACGGGACATTAAAAATTGTAATATCTTATGTTTCACCGAGTCGTGGCTGAATGACGACACGGACAATATAGAGCTGGTGGGATTTTCTATGCACCGGCAGAACAGAGAAGAAGCTACGTCTGGTAAGAGAAGGGGTGGGGGTGTGTGTCTTTTTGTCAATAACAGCTGTTGCACGATGTCTAAAATATTAAAGAAGTCTCGCGGTATTGCTTGCCTGAGGTAGAGTACCTTATGATAAGCTGTAGACCACACTATCTACCAAGAGAATTCTCATCTATATTATTCGTACCCATCTATTTATCACCACAGACCGACGCTGGCACTAAGACCGCACTCAACCAAATCTATAAGGCCATAAGCAAACAAGGAAATGCTTATCCAGAAGCGGCGCTCCTAGTGGCCGGGAACTTTAATGCAGGTAAACTTAAATCAGTTGTACCAATTTTTTGCCAGCATGTCACATGTGCAACCAGAGGGGGGAATAAAATACATTTAAAAAAACTCAACTCCACACAGAGATGCTTACAAAGCTCTCCCTCGCCCTCCATTTGGCAAATCTGACCATACTTCTATCCTCCTGATTCCTGCTTTACAAACAAAAACTAAAGCAGGAAGTACCGGTGACTCGCTCAATACAGAAGTGTTCCAGGATTCATCCATTGGCGTTGAGGAGTCATCGGCTTCATCAATAAGTGTATCGACAACGTCGTCCCCACAGTGACTGTACATACATACCCCAACCAGAAGCCATGGATTACAGGTAACATCCGCATCGAGCTAAAGGCTAGAGCTGCCGCTTTCAAGGAGCGGAACACTAATTTTGCCGCTTATAAGAAATTCCACTGTGCCCTCAAACGAACCATCAAACAAGTAAAGCATCAATACAGGATTAACTTCTTGAGTGAAACTGCCTATTTCTCAGGCCCAGAAACTAGAATATGCATATAAATTGCCAGATTAGGATAGAAAACACTCTAAAAAGTTTCCAAAACCGTCAAAATATTGTCTGAGTATAACAGAACTGATATTACAGGCGAAAACCTGAGGAAAATCCAACAAGAAAGGTGCTGTTTTTCCTGAAAGCTCTCTGTTCCATTGGATGCCTTGCCTCCATTTAAAGGGATATCAACCAGATTCAACCACTTCCTCAAGCTGTGAACAGTCTTTAGACATAGTTTCAGGCTTTTATTTAGAAAAATGAGCGAGAAAGAACCCATCGCGTCAGTGGATGGCTGGGTGCCAGCAGAGTTTTTCATGCGCATCAGACATTTTCTCTCTCTCGCCTATGGAAGAAGCTACATTCCGGTTGACATATTATCGATTATATATTGTAAAAACAACCTGATTGATTGATTATAAAAAACATTTGGCATCTTTCTACGCACTTTACGGATACTATTTAGAATTTTCGTCTGCGATGTCGTGACTGCTCGAGCCTGTGGATTTCTGAACATAATGCGCCAAACAAATGGAGGTATTTTGGATATAAAAATAATCTTTATGGAACAAAAGGAACATTTATTGTGTAACTGGGAGTCTCGTGAGTGCAAACATCCGAAGATCAAAGGTAAGCAATTTAATTTATTGCTTTTCTGACCAATCTACTTGGCTGCTAGCTGTTTGTAATATTTTGTCTACTGAGAGAGATGTCCTTACATAAACGCGTGGTATGCTTTCGCCAAAAAGCTTTATTGAAACCTGACACGCCAGGTGGATTAACAACAAGCTACGCTGTGTTTTGCTATATTGCACTTTTGATTTCATGAAAATGAAATATTTTTTGTAATTTAATTTGAATTTGGCGCTCTGCAATTCAGCGGATGTTGATGAAAATGATCCCGCTAACAGGATGGGTGCGTCAAGTAGTTTTAAGATTGAATCCTACTACACCGGCTCTGATGCACATCGAATGTGGCAGGGCTTAAACTATTACGGACTACAAAGGGAAACCAAGATGCGAACTGCCCAGTGACGAGAGCCTACCAGACAAATTAAATGCCTTTTATGTTCGCTTCGAGGCTAGCAACACTGAAGTAGGCACGAGAGCACCAGCTGTTCTGGATGACTGTGCGATAACGCTCTCGGTAGCCGATGTGAGCAAGACCTTTAAATAGGTCAACATTCACAAAGCCGCGGGACAGACGGATTACCAGGATGTGTACTCAAAGCATGCATGGCCCAACTGGCAAGTGTCTTCACTGATATTTTCAACCTCTCCCTGACAGAGTCTGTCATACCTACATGTTTCAAGCAGACCACCATAGTCCCTGTGCCAAAGGGAGTGAAGGTAACCTGCCTAAATGATTACCGCCCTGTAGCACTCACATCAGTAGCCATGAAGTGCTTTGAAAGGCTGGTCATGGCTCACATCAACAGCATCCACCCAGATACCCTAGACCCACTCCAATTCACATACCGCCACTCCAAATCACATACCGCCCCAACAGATCCACAGATGACGCAATCTCAATCAACACTGCTCTTTCCCACCTGGACAAAAGGAACACATATGTGAGAATGCTGTTCATTGAGTACAGCTCAGCATTCAACACCATAGTGCCCACGAAGCTCATCACTAAGCTAAGGACTAAACACCTCCCTCTAACTGGATCCTGGACTTCCTGATGGGCTGCCCCCAGGTGGTGAGGGTAGGCAACAACACATCTGCAACACTGATCGTCATCAACACTGGGGCCCCTCAGGGGTGTGTGCTTAGTCCCCACCTGTACTCCCTGTTCACCCACGTCTGCGTGGCCAAACACGACATCAACACCATCATTAAGTTCGCTGACGATACAACAGTGCCTGATCAACAACAACGATAAGGAAGCCTATAGGGAGGAGGTCAGAGAACTTGCAGTGTGGTGCCGGGACAACAACCTCTCCCTCAATGTGAGCAAGACAAAGGAGCTGATCGTGGACTAGGAAAAGGACAGGCCCCCATTAACATTGACGGGGCTGTAGTGGAGAGGGTCAAGAGTTCAAGTTCCTTGGTGTCCATATCACCAACGAACTATCATGGTCCAAACACACCAAGACAGTCATGAAGAGGGTACGACAAAACCTTTTCCCCCTCAGGAGACTGAAAAGATTTGGGTCCCCAGATACTCAAAAAGTTCTACAGCCGCACCTTCGAGAGCATCCTGACCGGTTGCATCACCGCCTGGTATGGCAACTGCTCGGCATCTGACCGTAAGGCGCTACAGGTTCACTAACTACTTCTCGCCTGGTTCACTAACTACTTCTCAGATAGAGTTCAGTGTGTCAAATCGGAAGGCCTGTTGTCCGGACCTCTGGCAGTCTCTATGGGGGTGTCACAGGGTTCAATTCTCAAGCTGACTCTTTTCTCTGTATATATCGATGATGTCGCTCTTGCTGCGGTTGATTCTCTGATCCACCTCTACGTAGACAACATTCTGTATACATCTGGCCCTTCTTTGGACACTGTTAACTAACCTCCAAACGAGCTTCAATGCCATACAACTCCCCTTCTGTGGCCTCCAACTGCTCTTAAATGCTAGTAAAACGAAATGCATGCTCTTCAACCAATCGCGTCTTGCACCCCCGACTAGCATCACTACTCTGGACGGTTCTGACTTAGAATATGTGGACAACTATAAATACCTAGGTGTCTGGCTAGACTGTAAACGCTCCTTCCAGACTCACATTAAGCATCTCCAATCCAAAGTTAAATATAGAATCAGCTTCCTATTTCGCAACAAAGCCTCCCTTCACTCATGCTGCCAAACATACTCTCATAAAACTGACTATCCTACCGATCCCAGACTTCGTCGATGTAATTTACAAAATAGCCTCCAACACTCTACTCAGCAAATTGGATGCAGTCTATCACAGTGCCATCCGTTTTGTCACCAAAACCTCATATACTACCCACCCCTGCGATTTGTATGCTTTTGTTGGCTGGTCCTCGCTACATATTCGTCGCCAAACCCACTGGCTCCAAGTCATCTATAAATCTTTGCTAGGTAAAGCTCCGCCTTATCTCAACTCACTGGTCACCATAGCAACACCCAACCGTCACACGTGCTCCAGCAGGTATATTTCACTGGCCATCCCCAAAGCCAACACCTCTTTTGGCCGCCTTTCCTTCATGTTCTCTGCTGCCAATGACTGGAACTAATTACAAAAATAAAAACCACTGAAGTTGGAGACATATCTTCCTCACTAACTTTAAGTGTCAGCTGTCAGAGCAGCTTACCGATCGCTGCAGCTGTACACAGCCCATCTGTAAATAGCCCATCCAACCAACTACATACCTCATCCCCATATTTGTTTTTCTGCTCTTTTGCACACCAGTATTTCTACTTGCACATATCACTCCAGTGTAGGTTGCTAAATTGTAATTACTTCGCCACTTCGCCTATTTATTGCCTTACCTCCTTACTTCATTTGCACACAGTGTACACAGATTTTTCTGTTGTGTTATTGACTGTACGTTTGTTTATCCCATGTGTAACTGTGTTGTTTTTGTCGCACTGCTTTGCTTTATCTTGGCCAGGTCGCAGTTGTAAATGAGATCTTGTTCTCAACTGGCCTACCTGGTTAAATAAAAAATTAAATTAAATACAAAGCTGGTGCGTATGGCCCAATACGTCACTGGGGCCAAGCTTCCTGCCATCCAGGACCTATATACCAGGCAGTGTCAGAAGAAAGCCCATAAAATTGTAGGAGACTCCAGTCACCCTAATTTTATAGACTGTTTTCTCTGCTACCGCACAGCAAGCGGTACCGGAGCGCCAAGTCTAGGACCAAAAGGCTCCTCAACAGCTTCTACCCCCAAGCAATAAGACGGCTTATATATTTTCTTCTTCATGAACTGCACTGGTTAAGGGCTTGTAAGTAAGAATTTCACGGTAAAGTCTACACTTGTTGTATTCGGCGCATGTGACAAATAAAATTAGATTTTCAAATTCCTTAGCTAGTCATATTAGTTCACAATAATTAGTATTTGATGGAAAACAGAATTTTGTTTCTTAAGTCTTTAGAAGTTAAGTCGATATTCACTCGATAACGTTATTGAAAAAATGGTTTATTGGCTAATTGTGCCAACTCCTTTCTTGCTGCGAAAAAAACTAACAATTGTTAGTGTTTAGGCCTTGTGGGTGGGTTTTGAGTAATCAATTTCTGCCAGACCTGGCAACCCTGACCGGCGGCGTAATAGTGGTGCCCTAAAGTCGTGATAAGCCCAGTCATTCTGGACGGAGGGTACGGCTGTTTAGTCTAAATTACACTATAGTGACTGGAAATAAGATGACAATTTTTTGTAAGAAACAACTTTTCCAGCATTATCATGTCGTCAAATTTACTTTAGACAGATGGCAATGTTGTCATTAGCTAGCAAAGTTCGTCAAAAAATAGCTAGCAATGCTAACGGCAGCTACCTCAATTTTAGCTAACGTTATACTGCATCTAAAGTCAATCTGGCGACATCAAAATGAGGACAAAAGGTTTTGCTACTAATTATTTGCATCCTTTTGAATGGCATTGTATTTCTAACTTTTGATGAAATCTTAATCAGTGCTCATTGACAATACATTTTAGTAGAATGCTCAGTTGGGCATTAGTTCAAAACAATATTGTGATGAAACATGCAACCCATGAAGAGAGTGGAGTGATATAAGAACTCTCCTCCAGCTATATCACTCACCAACATGGGGTTTCCTTCCGTCAGAATCTTGGCGAAGGCCTCTGGGGATAGATCCTGTAGGTCCACTCCATTGATCGTCAGGAGCTTGTCTCCTTCACTGAGGAACAACAACACCACCACATACCTGTTTTATATATATTTATTATGTTTTTTCATTGCAACTGCCAACCACAGGAGGACTCTCAATGAGTGTAAACTGCCTGCTGCCGCTCTGCTAATCATCAGACGGGGAAGGAGAGGAGGTAGAGGGCCCACGTGGGCAACTGTGGGTGCCCTGCCTTGATTGGGTAACTTATTAATAAAATAATTAAAATAAACTGCACAATCAATAAATGTGACTGGTCAATATGTCGGTATGACATTTTTTGTATTCTTATAATTTAAAAAAAAAAAAAATGATCCAACCACCAGAGCCCGATCTCAATGTTAAAAATACACCAGAGATTTAGCGATGAAAATCGATAGATTATTATTTATTTTTTAAACTGTGAATTAAGTTTTATCACAAGCACATACAGGTGTCTGCCAAAATAAAGGAAACACCAACATAAAATGTCTTGAAGGGTGTTGTGCCACCACGAGCTGCCAGAATAGCTTCAATGTGCCTTGGCATAGATTCTACAAGTGGACCTAAACCACGTCAGGAAATTGCACCTGACGCCATAACATGTCATTTGTAGCAAACTATAGGCTACAGATTGTTGCTTGTGGCCATAGACATACAATCCATAGAAGGATTTTATAACCTCTTACCCTGGCAATTTAAACTCATGGATACACTAGCAATGGATGCCAGTCCTGACTAAAATGGGAACTTCATCTATGGATTATATTTCTATGTTTGGTTCCGGATGTCGGTTTGCCCTTTTTGCACATTTCAAAATACAATATTGCGGGAAAAACAAAAACGTACAGTTTGGAAAGCAAATGTAAAGAGAAGTGCTGAAAAGAGAAGACTCATCTCTCTGTAGAACCAATAGAACAACACCCAACGTGTAGCTCATCTCGAGACAGGCTTTCTGTAGAACCAGTAGAACAACACCCAACGTGTAGCTCATCTTGAGACAGGCTTTCTGTAGAACCAATAGAACAACACCCAACGTGTAGCTCATCTTGAGACAGGCTTTCTGTAGAACCAATAGAACAACACCCAACGTGTAGCTCATCTCGAGACAGGCTTTCTGTAGAACCAGTAGAACAACACCCAACGTGTAGCTCATCTCGAGACAGGCTTTCTGTAGAACCAATAGAACAACACCCAACGTGTAGCTCATCTCGAGACAGGCTTTCTGTAGAACCAGTAGAACAACACCCAACGTGTAGCTCATCTTGAGACAGGCTTTCTGTAGAACCAATAGAACAACACCCAACGTGTAGCTCATCTCGAGACAGGCTTTCTGTAGAACCAATAGAACAACACCCAACGTGTAGCTCATCTTGAGACAGGCTTTCTGTAGAACCAATAGAACAACACCCAACGTGTAGCTCATCTTGAGACAGGCTTTCTGTAGAACCAATAGAACAACACCCAACGTGTAGCTCATCTCGAGACAGGCTTTCTGTAGAACCAATAGAACAACACCCAACGTGTAGCTCATCTCGAGACAGGCTTTCTGTAGAACCAATAGAACAACACCCAACGTGTAGCTCATCTCGAGACAGGCTTTCTGTAGAACCAATAGAACAACACCCAACGTGTAGCTCATCTTGAGACAGGCTTTCTGTAGAACCAATAGAACAACACCCAACGTGTAGCTCATCTCGAGACAGGCTTTCTGTAGAACCAATAGAACAACACCCAACGTGTAGCTCATCTCGAGACAGGCTTTCTGTAGAACCAATAGAACAACACCCAACGTGTAGCTCATCTCGAGACAGGCTTTCTGTAGAACCAATAGAACAACACCCAACGTGTAGCTCATCTCGAGACAGGCTTTCTGTAGAACCAGTAGAACAACACCCAACGTGTAGCTCATCTCGAGACAGGCTTTCTGTAGAACCAATAGAACAACACCCAACGTGTAGCTCATCTCGAGACAGGCTTTCTGTAGAACCAATAGAACAACACCCAACGTGTAGCTCATCTCGAGACAGGCTTTCTGTAGAACCAATAGAACAACACCCAACGTGTAGCTCATCTCGAGACAGGCTTTCTGTAGAACCAATAGAACAACACCCAACGTGTAGCTCATCTTGAGACAGGCTTTCTGTAGAACCAGTAGAACAACACCCAACGTGTAGCTCATCTTGAGACAGGCTTTCTGTAGAACCAATAGAACAACACCCAACGTGTAGCTCATCTCGAGACAGGCTTTCTGTAGAACCAATAGAACAACACCCAACGTGTAGCTCATCTCGAGACAGGCTTTCTGTAGAACCAGTAGAACAACACCCAACGTGTAGCTCATCTCGAGACAGGCTTTCTGTAGAACCAATAGAACAACACCCAACGTGTAGCTCATCTTGAGACAGGCTTTCTGTAGAACCAATAGAACAACACCCAACGTGTAGCTCATCTTGAGACAGGCTTTCTGTAGAACCAATAGAACAACACCCAACGTGTAGCTCATCTTGAGACAGGCGTTTGCTACGACGGGCGCATCGGTCATCACCGTGAGTAGCCTATGGCTTCATCTTCATCATTAGGAAAGTCAGTGTGCCACTGGAAATTGTATTTAGCAGCCTACTGTAGCCTATGATATATATATATATATATATATACTGTACATTGCCTCCAAATATTGTACAATCTGTGTGTCGCTTCATTGGCTGGGGCTATTGTTTGCTTGAATTCATGACCAGATTGATCTCAGTTTGTCAGTGTCAGAGTAGCCGGTCATTTCGGTCATTTGTGTGGTATTAAAAAAGATTCAGCTAATGTCTTCTGGCATGTAAATTATGTAGATTTGCATGATATGCATTTTTAAAAAGGCAGATTTTTTTAAAGGGGATCTCAATAATAAAAAAAAACAAAGCCCTGGGGCCTATGATTTCTTAATATGGCCCTGCACAGACCCCGTGGTTCAATCTACACAGACCTCGTGGTTCAATCTACACAGACCTCGTGGTTCAATCTACACAGACCTCGTGGTTCAATCTACACAGACCTCGTGGTTCAATCTACACAGACCTCGTGGTTCAATCTACACAGACCCCGTGGTTCAATCTACACAGACCCCGTGGTTCAATCTACACAGACCCCGTGGTTCAATCTACACAGACCCCGTGGTTTAATCTACACAGACCCCGTGGTTCAATATACACAGACCTCGTGGTTCAATCTACACAGACCCCGTGGTTCAATCTACACAGACCCGTGGTTCAATCTACACAGACCCCGTGGTTCAATCTACACAGACCCCGTGGTTCAATCTACACAGACCCCGTGGTTCAATCTACACAGACCCCGTGGTTCAATCTACACAGACCCAGTGGTTCAATCTACACAGACCCCGTGGTTCAATCTACACAGACCTCGTGGTTCAATCTACACAGACCCTGTGGTTCAATCTACACAGACCCCGTGGTTCAATCTACACAGACCCCGTGGTTCAATCTACACAGTCCCCGTGGTTCAATCTACACAGACCCCGTGGTTTAATCTACACAGACCCCGTGGTTTAATCTACACAGACCCCGTGGTTTAATCTACACAGACCCCGTGGTTCAATCTACACGGACCTGGAGAAAAACAATACAGCTTTTTATGACATTCAGGGGTGGAATTACCAAATTAAATAACTCTGTGACCTCACCCCTGACATTAGATCAAAAACTATTTCCTTACATCATAAAGGAGTTTTACTATGGGAAGTCCCTCTTGTTTCCCTCTAAAATGTCTCAACTCCTCTATCCTTAAAAGGTTTCAACCTACAGTATATTCAAATTCTTCACAGAAAAACAGAGGTTATCAGAGGTTACCTGGCGAAGGCTCCTCCTCTTTGTCCTCCTTTCTTGAACTTGAGGATCTTCTCCACTTCATAGTGGTGTTTCCCATCCTCCTCTGTGTGAAGTATAGAGATACCTCCCTTCACAGGTGAATCCTATGGACCGGAATGGAAATCATAGCAACTCACATTACCATACATGGTTGAAAACAAAGCCTTAGCCTCCACGTGACGACTACTACTGTATACATTGTTGAAAAGACCAAAGAGCATATCCCTGATCCCTCACATTTCTACTACCCTACCCTACATTGTTACAATTCAAATAGAAAACTACAACATAAACTGGAAGGGAAGTGATGCAGTCATATCACTTACTGTGATATCCATATCCTTCTCTAGGTCTCCCCACTGGTAGTGAGTGTTAGCAGTCTTCCTACTGGTAGTGTGTAGGCAGTCTTCCTACTGGTAGTGAGTGTTAGCAGTCTTCCTACTGGTAGTGTGTAGGCAGTCTTCTGACTGGTAGTGAGCGTTAGCAGTCTTCCTACTGGTAGTGTGTGGGCAGTACCACAAGTCCTGACTTAAATAGCTTTGTATAGGAGGGTTGACCAGGCACTTCTGCATCATGTGAACCGAGCAGCCAGAGAGGAAGTAGGTACACGCACACAAGAGGGACTATTATTTTGCCAAAAGAGGATCTTCTGCAGAACGAGGAACTGGTCATGAGTTGTAAAATGGAAAAACAATAGATTACAAGAACACAGCTGTTTGAGTGTTAAATGGACAATTCACAGTCTGCTTGTGTACTAGCTATCCACTCATTAAACTCCTGCCTATGTTGAAAATGTTGGCTTTCCAGGTATGACATGGCATCAACGTCATCACCACACACAGTTCTGTGGCTTCGGTAGCTCCTTGTTAGCCTGGTCCCTGATTACTGTGTGCCGTCAGGCCCAACTCCTATGGTCATTGTTTGGCAAGACACCACACACAGACCTGGAAGCAGGCTAGCTCTCTGTTGCAATAGGAAGAAATGACTCACTTCATACAATTGAAGTCGGAAGTTTACATACACTTAAGTTGGAGTCAATAAAACTTGTTTTTCAACCACTCCACACATTTCTTGTTAATAAATTATAGTTTGGGCAAATGGGTTAGGACATCTACTTTGTGCATAACAAGTCATTTTTCCAACAATTGTTAACATACATATTATTTAACTTATAATTCACTGTATCACAATTCCAGTGGGTCAGAAGTTTACATACAGTAAGTTGACTGTGCCTTTAAACAGCTTGGAAAATTCCAGGAAATGATGTCATGGCTTTAGAAGCTTCTGATAGGCTAATTGACATTGTTTGAGTCAATTGGAGGTGTACCTGTGGATGTATTTCATGGCCTACCTTCAAACTCAGTGCCTCTTTGCATGATATCATGGGAAAATCAAAAGAAATCAGCCAAGACCTCAGAAAAAAAATTGTAGACCTCCACAAGTCTGGTTCATCCTTGGGAGCAATTTCCAAACGCCTGAAGGTACCATGTTCATCTGTACAAACAATAGTACGCAAGTATAAACACCATGGGACCACGCAGCCGTCATACCACTCAGGAAGGAAACGCGTTCTGTCTCCTAGAGATGAATGCACCTTGGTGCGAAAAGTGCAAATCAATCCCAGAACAACAGCAAAGGACCTTGTGAAGATGCTGGAGGAAACAGGTAAAAAAGTATCTGTATTCACAGTAAAAGGAGTCCTATATCAACATAACCTGAAAGGCCGCTCAGCAAGGAAGAAGCCACTGCTCCAAAACCGCCATAAAAAAGCCAGACTACGGTTTGCAACTGCACATGTGGACAAAGATCATACTTTTTGGAGAAATGTCCTCTGGTCTGATGAAACAAAAATAGAACTGTTTGGCCATAATGACCATTGTTATGTTTGAAGGAAAAAGGGGGAGGCTTGCAAGCCGAAGAACACCATCCCAAAAGTGAAGAACGAAGGTGGCAGCATCATGTTGTGGGGGTGCTTTGCTGCAGGAGGGCCAGGTGCACTTCACAAAATAGATGGCATCATGAGGTCACATTATGTGGATATATTGAAGCAACATCTCAAGACATCAGTCAGGAAGTCAAAGCTTGGTCGCAAATGGGTCTTCCAAATGGGCAATGACCCCAAGCATACTTCCAAAGTTGTGGCCAAATGGCTTGACCATTTGGCAACAATTTGACAACAATGTCAAGGTATTGGAATGGTCATCACAAAGCCCTGACCTCAATCCCAGAAAATGTGTGGGCAGAACTGAAAAAGCGTGTGCGAGCAAGGAGGCCTACAAACCTGACTTTCAGTTACACCAGCTCTGTCAGGAGGAATGGGCCAAAATTTCCCCATCTTGTTGTGGGAAGCTTGTGGAAGACTACCCAAAATATTTGACCCAAGTTAACAATTTAAAGGCAATGCTACCAAATACTAATTAAGTGTATGTAAACTTCTGATCCACTGGGAATGTGATTAAATAAATAAAAGCTGGAATAAATCATTCTCTCTACTATTATTCTGACATTTCACATTCTTAAAATAAACTGGTGATCCTAACTGACCTAAGACAGGGAATTTTTACTAGGATTAAATGTCAACAATTGTGAAAAACTGAGTTGAAACGTATTTGGCTAAGGTGTATGTGTCACACCCTGACCATAGAGAGCCCTTGGTTCTCTATAGTGTTGTAGGTCAGGGCGTGACTTGGGGGGTGTTCTAGTTTTTCCTATTTCTATGTTGGTGAGCTTGGTATTGTTCCCAAGTAGAGGCAGCTGATTATCGTTGTCTCTAATTGGGGATCATACTTAAGTTCTCCATTGTTCCCACCTGGGTTGTGGGATACTGTTTGTGTTTGGCCACTACGTTGTCACGGTCTTTGTAGTTGTTGTTTTTGTTTCTAGTTTCACTTTGTGTTAAAAAGATGTGGAACTCAATCCACGCTGCGCCTTGGTCCGCTCATTTCGAAGAACGTTACTGTAGGTAAACTTCAGACTTCAACTGTACATCACAATAGAGATGGCTTGGTCCGCTCATTTCGAAGAACGTTACTGTAGGTAACCTTCAGACTTCAACTGTACATCACAATAGAGATGGCTTGGTCCGCTCATTTCGAAGAACGTTACTGTAGGTAAACTTCAGACTTCAACTGTACATCACAATAGAGATGGCTTGGTCCGCTCATTTCGAAGAACGTTACTGTAGGTAAACTTCAGACTTCAACTGTACATCACAATAGAGATGGCTTGGTCCGCTCATTTCGAAGAACGTTACTGTAGGTAAACTTCAGACTTCAACTGTACATCACAATAGAGATGGCTTGGTCCGCTCATTTCGAAGAACGTTACTGTAGGTAAACTTCAGACTTCAACTGTACATCACAATAGAGATGGCTTGGTCCGCTCATTTCGAAGAACGTTACTGTAGGTAAACTTCAGACTTCAACTGTACATCACAATAGAGATGGCTTGGTCCGCTCATTTCGAAGAACGTTACTGTAGGTAAACTTCAGACTTCAACTGTACATCACAATAGAGATGGCTTGGTCCGCTCATTTCGAAGAACGTTACTGTAGGTAAACTTCAGACTTCAACTGTACATCACAATAGAGATGGCTTGGTCCGCTCATTTCGAAGAACGTTACTGTAGGTAAACTTCAGACTTCAACTGTACATCACAATAGAGATGGCTTGGTCCGCTCATTTCGAAGAACGTTACTGTAGGTAAACTTCAGACTTCAACTGTACATCACAATAGAGATGGCTTGGTCCGCTCATTTCGAAGAACGTTACTGTAGGTAAACTTCAGACTTCAACTGTACATCACAATAGAGATGGCTTGGTCCGCTCATTTCGAAGAACGTTACTGTAGGTGAACTTCAGACTTCAACTGTACATCACAATAGATAGATGGCTTGGTCCGCTCATTTCGAAGAACGTTACTGTAGGTGAACTTCAGACTTCAACTGTACATCACAATAGAGATGGCTTGGTCCGCTCATTTCGAAGAACGTTACTGTAGGTAAACTTCAGACTTCAACTGTACATCACAATAGAGATGGCTTGGTCCGCTCATTTCGAAGAACGTTACTGTAGGTAGACTTCAACTGTACATCACAATAGATATGGCTTGGTCCGCTCATTTCGAAGAACGTTACTGTAGGTATACTTCAGACTTCAACTGTACATCACAATAGAGATGGCTTGGTCCGCTCATTTCGAAGAACGTTACTGTAGGTAAACTTCAGACTTCAACTGTACATCACAATAGATATGGCTTGGTCCTCTCATTTCGAAGAACGTTACTGTAGGTAAACTTCAGACTTCAACTGTACATCACAATAGATAGATGGCTGTTGAAGTGAACCCATGAAAGACCACATGTTTTTGTTTGACCGAGCTTCCGATTAGAGTTGTTTATACATTGAAATGCATCCCTTTAGTAACTAGACGTTGGCTGTTTGAAAGTAGAGTGCGTTGTTGTTATTTCCAGAAGTGGGATATTAAAAAGCAGAAGCATTTGAAGTTCTAGATCATTGAAGGTACAGATGGTGGCTGAATTTAAGTACAGAAGTGAAGATTAGGGATGTTGATTTAAACAATGAAAGGTTTATGCATACAGGTGAGTGAACACACACGCGCGCACATACACTAACACATACAAACACAATGACACACTGCCACACTAACACCATACAGACAGACACATGGTCCTTCACCTCCATGGGAAAGCCTAGAAAGGGGAACATCGAGGGGAACTGAGATGATGACCCTGTAGACAGGAAATCACATCACAATCGCAGCTTCCTCTGTGAAGTCAACTGAAAATATGAGGTTCTCCCAGATTAACTTGACCATGTTGACCGTTCACGGTGTGTGTGTCTGTGTAAGATACTTACACTACTGTTCAACAGTTTGGGATCACTTAGAAATGTCCTTGTTTTTTAAAGAAAAGCAAATGTTTTGTTCATTAAAATAACATCAAATTGATCAGAAATACAGTGTAGACGTTGTTAATGTTGTAAATTACTATTGTAGGTGGAAACGGCTGATTTTTAATGGAATATCTACATAGGCGTACAGAGGCCCAGTATCAGCAACCATCACTCCTGTGTTCCAATGGCACGTTGTGTTAGCTAATCCAAGTTAATCATTTTAAAAGGCTTATTGATCATTAGAAAACCTTTTGCAATTATGTTAGCACAGCTGGAAACTGTTGTTCTGATTAAAGAAGCAATAAAACTGGCCTTCTTTAGACTAGTTGAGTATCTGGAGCATCAGCATTTGTGGGTTCGATTACAGGCTCAAAATGGCCAGAAACAAAGCACTTTCCTCTGAAACTCTTCAGTCTATTCTTGCTCTGAGAAATTAAGGCTATTCCATGTGAGAAATTTCCAAGAAACTGAAGATCTCGTACAACACTGTGTACTACTCCCTTCACAGAACAGCGCAAACTGGCTCTAACCAGAATAGAAAGAGGATTAGGAGGCCCCGGTCCCCAACTGAGCAAGAGGACATTAGTGTCTAGTTTGAGAAACAGACCCCTCACAAGTCCTCAACTGGCAGCTTCATTAAATAGTGCCCGCAAAACACTAGTCTCAACGTCAACAGTGAAGAGGTGACTCCGGGACGCTGGCCTTCTAGGCAGAGTTCCTCTGTCCAGTGTCTGTGTTCTTTTGCCCATCTTAATCTTTTCTTTTTATTAGCCAGTCAGAGATATGGCTTTTTCTTTGCAACTCTGCCTAGAAGGCCAGCATCCCGGAGTCGCCTCTTCACTGTTGACGTTGAGACTGGTGTTTTACGGGTACTATTTAATGAAGCTGCCAGTTGAGGACTTATGAGGCGTAACATAGTCAAGCTAAATCCGGGATACTCTAATTAGTATGATATGTTACGTTTGGTACAGTTACTTAAAACAGAAGGTTACTTAAGGCAAAACAATAGGAGGGTGGTCGGTCAGGGTGGATGGGTCGTTTTTTATAACGAGAATGTCGAGCAACTCAAAGGTTACGTGTTTGAATATACTGTAATTACGGACAACTTCAGCATTTTAGCCAATAAGGAACTTTTCAAGCACTTACGACTTTGTTGCTATTTTTCAACTGCTTAGCATTCTAGCTAACCCTTACCCCTAACCCTAACCCTAACCCTTACCCCAACCCCAACCATAACCCTAACCATAACCCCAACCCCAACCCTAATGCTAACCCTTACCCCAACCCTAACCATAATGCTAACCCTAACCCTAACCCTAACCCCAACCCTAACCATAATGCTAACCATAACCCTAACCCCAACCCCAACCCTAACCCCAACCCCAACTCCAACCCCAACCCTAACCCTAACCCCAACCCCAAACCTAACCCTAACCCCAACCCCAAACCTAACCCTAACCCTAACCCCAACCCTAACCATAATGCTAACCCTAACCCCAACCCTAACCCTAACCCCAACCCTAACCCCAACCCCAACCCCAACCCTAACGCTAACCCTAACCCTAACCCTTACCCCAACCCTAACCCTAACCCTAACCCTAACCCTTACCCCAACCCTAACCATAACCCTAACCCTAACCCTTACCCCAACCCTAACCCTAACCATAACCCAACCCTAACCCCAACCCTAACCATAACGCTTTTAGCTATCCTTTCCCCCGAACCCTAACCCTAACCCTTACCCCAACCCTAACCCTTACCCCAACCCTAACCATAACGCTTTTAGCTATCCTTTCCCCCGAACCCTAACCTTAACCCTAACCCCTAGCCTAGCTAACATTAGCCACCTAGCAAACATTAGTCACAACAAATTGGAATTTGTAACATATTGTACGCTTAGCAAATTCGTAACATATTATACGTTTAGCAAATTCGTAACAAGTCATACAAGTTGTAATGCGTAACATATCATACAAAATGGGTGCTGGACATCCACAAAATAATACATACCATACGAAACGTAAAATATCATGCTAAATGGAATGTCTCGGACTTACGTAAAGAATAATATGAAATGCTCTGAGACCAGGTTGTGTGTTTACACATTTATCACATTTATAGGACGTCTCTATAGTGCAATTGGTAGGTAGCCTAGAGGTTAGAGCGAAGGACTAATAGCCAGAAGGTTGCTGGTTCAAGTCTAGTGGTCTAAAAAATGACTAAAGTGCTGTTATATCTTTTTTCAATATCAATCCTATGATATTATAGGTTCAGGGAGCAGCATTGGTGGACAGTATCAAGTCAGTTTAGATAACAGTGGTACTAAGCTGTGAGAGTGTGAGAGAGTTCAGAGCACCCCCCACCCCCACCCCCCACCTTTACGGCAAGGCTATTTTGAGAGCCCTCCTGGTAGCCAATGACACTCAACTGTGTCTATAGATGCCTGAGGTAGATAGGGTTACAACCCTGACCAGCTGTGGGCTGGCTACCACCATTTTCATCTTCAGTTGTTTTCAGCCTTAATTGATTTCCGCCTTAGTATTCGTTGTTTTCCGCCTTAGAATATGTTGTTTTCAGCCTTAGTATATGTTGTTTTCAGCCTTAGTATATATTGTTTTCAGCCTTAGTATATGTTGTTTTCAGCCTTAGTATTCATTGTTTTCCGCCTTAGAATATGTTGTTTTCAGCCTTAGTATATGTTGTTTTCAGCTTTAGTATATGTTGTTTTCAGCCTTAGTATTCGTTGTTTTCAGCCTTAGTATATGTTGTTTTCAGCCTTAGTATATATTGTTTTCAGCCTTAGTATATGTTGTTTTCAGCTTTAGTATATGTTGTTTTCAGCCTTAGTATTCATTGTTTTCAGTCTTAGTATTCATTGTTTTCAGCCTTAATTGTTTTCAGCCTTAGTATTCATTGTTTTCAGCCTTAATTGTTTTCAGTCTTAGTGTTCATTGTTTTCAGCCTTAGTATATGTTGTTTTCAGCCTTAGTATTCATTGTTATCAGCCTTAGTATTCATTGTTTTCAGTCTTAGTATATGTTGTTTTCAGCCTTAGTATTCATTGTTTTCAGTCTTAGTATATGTTGTTTTCAGCCTTAGTATTCATTGTTTTCAGCCCAAGTATTCATTGTTTTCAGCCTTAGTATATGTTGTTTTCAGCCTTAGTATTCGTTGTTTTCAGCCTTAGTATATGTTGTTTTCAGCCTTAGTATATGTTGTTTTCAGCCTTAGTATATGTTGTTTTCAGCCTTAGTATATGTTGTTTTCAGCCTTACTATTCATTGTTTTCAGTCTTAGTATATGTTGTTTTCAGCCTTAGTATTCATTGTTTTCAGTCTTAGTATATGTTGTTTTCAGCCTTAGTATTCATTGTTTTCAGTCTTAGTATATGTTGTTTTCAGCCTTAGTATTCATTGTTTTCAGCCCAAGTATTCATTGTTTTCAGCCTTAGTATATGTTGACTGTTTTATGTTGACACACTGTGACTGTAGGAGGCTTTGCGTATTTTGACCAACTGAATTGACAGATACTGGAATCTTAATAAGGTACTGTGTTTTGTTTTTGTGTTTGACAAACTGAGTTGACAGATACTGAAAGTTCAACGAGGTACTGTTATGTGTTTACTTGGTCTTGGTACTTTTTAGGTAGCTAAATGACTAACTAGCCTATGGTAAGTGAAAATATATCTGAAGCAGTAGGCTTGTAGTGTTGGCATGAAATCTTAAACTGCCACACATTCCTGTAGGGTAGAGATCCTTCTGGAAGGCTTTGTGGTCTCAAAATCACTCACTGTTTTGCTCGGTAGTACTTTGCAGTGGAGAGTTAGAGATTGACATTGTGTGTGTGTGTGTGTGTGTATGCCTGCATATGTGTGTGTTATATGAACAGTCTCTACTCCCAAGCCATAAGACTGCTAAATAGTTAGTTAAAGTGTTAACCAAATAGCTACCTGGACTATCTGCAATGACTCTCTTTACACTAACTCTTTTGACTCATCACTGCTGCTACTGTTTACTATCTATCCTGTTACCCCTACCTACAGTATCAAATCAAATCAAATTTTATTTTTTTTATTAGCCAGTATACTGTTGTTACTGTTTATTATCTATCCTATTACCCCTACCTACAGTATACTGCTGTTACTGTTTACTATCTATCCTTTACCCCTACCTACAGTATACTGCTGCTACTGTTTATTATCTATCCTGTTACCCCTACCTACAGTATACTGTTGTTACTGTTTATTATCTATCCTGTTACCCCTACCTACAGTATACTGTTGTTACTGTTTACTATCTATCCTTTACCCCTACCTACAGTATACTGCTGCTACTGTTTATTATCTATCCTGTTGACTAGTCACTTTATCCCTACCTATATGTACATATCTACCTCAATTACCTTGTACCTGTGCACATGGACTCAGTACTGGTACTCTGTGTATATAGCCAAGTTATCCTTGACTCAGTACTGGTACTCTGTGTCAAGCCAAGTTATTGTTTCTCATTGGGGATTTAAAGACCGTCAGGAAGCATTTCACTGTTAGTCAGCAGGGTAGGCGGCAGGGTAGCCTAGTGTTTAGAGCGTTGGACTAGTAACTGGAAGGTTGCAAGTTCAAATCCCCAAGCTGACAAGGTACAAATCTGTCGTTCTGCCCCTGAACAGGCAGTTAACCCACTGTTCCTAGGCCGTCATTGAAAATAAGAATTTCTTCTTAACTGACATTTGATTTAGATTTTGTAACTTTTTTTCTGTGCTGGTGTTTGTCTCATGCCAGCCGTGTGATGTTGGACGTCCTGATAATAGGCGGAGGACCCCAGGCCCTGACCCTGGCCACCCTGCTGTCCTGTCCAGACCAGGCCCTGTCCCCACCTCCCCCCAACACAGACATCCTCCAGGGGATCCAGCTCAGCCAGGGCAGGGCCAAGACCAGCCGCTCTAAGAGCAAGAGAGGAGGAGCTACCCGTGAGGATAACTACACTGCAGCTCAATGTTTTAACGTGGGCTTTTCATAAAGGGCCCAGATGAAGCCTGTTCCCAGACTAAAGAGTGAATGTTTATTAAAAGGATCGTCAGGGGCTCGACGTCGGCGTGATCTGGGTCCAGGAAAACATCCCAGAAAGTAGACCGATGTTTTTCCTCACATTTTGGCCTTTCTTGATTTCAGTTAGGAGAGACATTCCTCTCTAATCTCCCTACACATATAGTGTTACAGCATGCTGTTGGTGCTCTCTGTTTGACATGTCTCTAATCTCTCCCCATCCCCATGACAACAGCCAGCTGAGGAGCAGGCCACTCCAAGCCGGGCCCAGATCCAGTCTCTAGACTAAAAAGAAAATCTCCATTGAAAGTGGTTTTTAGTCGAGGTTGAAGGTGTAGGCTTAATTTGACTGTATAGACTGTATTTGAGTCTCTCCAGTTCACACCGTTCTGCTGGCGACGCTGTCTGGTTGACAGGTGTGTAATATCTCCCAGGACAGCAGACAGCCGAGCCCGAGGAGCAGGCCGCTCCAGACCCAGAGTCAGTTACATCCTGCCCTCCGCTGGCCTTCAGAGTGGTGGACTCATACGGAGCATGGACCTCGCTGTGGGAGAGCCAGTTCAGAGCACTCAACATCCCGCACCTTCGCTCACACACCCTGGTGCACACAGACCCACTCAATAAGGTACATCCCTCTCCTTCGCTCACACACCCTGGTGCACACAGACCCACTCAATAAGGTACATCCCTCACCTTCGCTCACACACCCTGGTGCACACAGACCCACTCAATAAGGTACATCCCTCACCTTCGCTCACACACCCTGGTGCACACAGACCCACTCAATAAGGTACATCCCTCTCCTTCGCTCACACACCCTGGTGCACACAGACCCACTCAATAAGGTACATCCCTCACCTTCGCTCACACACCCTGGTGCACACAGACCCACTCAATAAGGTACATCCCTCACCTTCGCTCACACACCCTGGTGCACACAGACCCACTCAATAAGGTACATCCCTCACCTTCGCTCACACACCCTGGTGCACACAGACCCACTCAATAAGGTACATCCCTCACCTTCGCTCACACACCCTGGTGCACACAGACCCACTCAATAAGGTACATCCCTCACCTTCGCTCACACACCCTGGTGCACACAGACCCACTCAATAAGGTACATCCCTCACCTTCGCTCACACACCCTGGTGCACACAGACCCACTCAATAAGGTACATCCCTCACCTTCGCTCACACACCCTGGTGCACACAGACCCACTCAATAAGGTACATCCCTCACCTTCGCTCACACACCCTGGTGCACACACACACACACTCAAATGGTTCCTTCTGGACAACGCGAGTTGAGGTCACTTCAGTTTTCAATCCAGTCAATTCAGGCAGTGTACTTGTTTTTGCCTATAAGCCCTTTGTCTTGGTTCCTCCCAGATGGCTTTGCAGGAGTTTGTTCTGGAGAAGGATCGGACAGCGGAGCTACACTGCCTCCCTGATCACACCTTCATTCTGGATGAGAACGCCTTCTTCAATGACATGCGTCTGGGCCAGAAGGACAGGAGGAGACTGAGCAGCAGCAGAGGCCTACAGAAGAGCCTGTACTTTAGCCTGCCAGGCACCCGGCTCAGTGTGGACTTCTTCATGCAGCAGGTCGGAGATGGAGATGCACGCTGGCCGTGGCTTGAGTTGAGTTGAAGTGAAAAGGCACCATACCATCATTGGGGTGAATTCCATTTCAGTTCAGTCAATTCAGGAAGTAAACTGAACTTCCAATTGGAATTGAAATGGAATTGACCCCAACCCTGCACCATACTAAACATACTATGTGAGTCCCTCCACTACACAAAATTGTGCAATAACAGTGATGCTTCTCTGTGTGACACAAGAAGGACTTACCTGGGAGTGGTCAACTAACCCTCCTGCTGGAGAGCTACTGGGGTTGCAGGCTTTTGTTCCAGACCTGCACTAATACACTTGATGACTACTAATGATAGTGAATGTGAGTTTTACAGTGAATGCTTGCTCTATTGTAGGGTTTATGTACAGTTGCAAGAAAAAGTTTGTGAACACTGGAAATTCCCGGATTTCTGCATAAATTGGTCATAAAATGTGATCTGATCTTCATCTAGGTCACAACAACAGACAAACACATTCTGCTTAAACTAATAACACACAATGATACGTTTTCATGTCTTTACTGAACACATCGTGTGAACAGTCACAGTGCAGGGTGGGAAAAGTATGAGAACCCTTGGATTTAATATCTGTTTGACCCTCCTTTGGCAGCAATAACCTCAACCAAACGTTTTCTGTAGTTGCGGATCAGACCTGCACAACGGTCAGGAGGAATTTTGGACCATTCGTCTTTACAAAACTGTTTCAGTTCAGCAATATTCTTGGGCTGTCTGGTGTGAACCGCTCTCTTGAGGTCACGCCACAGCATCTCAATCGGGTTGAGGTCAGGACTCTGACTGGGCCACTCCAGAAGGTCAGGACTCCAGAAGGCGTATTTTCTTCTGTTGTTGATTTACTTCTGTGTTCTGGGTCGTTGTCCTGTTGCATCACCCAACTTCTGTTGAGCTTCAATTGGTGAACAGAGCCTTACATTGTCCTGCAAAATGTCTTGATAAACTTGGGAATTCATTTTTCCGTCGATGATAGCAAGCTGTCCAGGCCCTGAGGCAGAAAAGCAGCCCCAAACAATGATGCTCCCTCCACCATACTTTACATTTGGGATGAGATTTTGATGTTGGTGTGCTGTGCCTTTTTTTCTCCACACATAGTGTTTGTGTGTTCGTTCCAAACAACTCAATTTTAGTTGAATCTGTTCTCAGAATATTTTCCCAGAAGCACAGTGGAACATCCAGGTGCTCTTCAGACGTGCAGCAATGTTTTTTTTGGACAGCAGTGGATTCTTCAGTGGAGTCCTCCCATGAACACCATTCTTGTTTAGTGTTTTATGTATCGTAGACTCGTCAACAGAGATGTTAGCATGTTCCAGAGATTTCTGTAAGTCTTTAGCTGACACTCTAGGATTCTTCATAACCTCATTGAGCATTCTGAGCTGTACTCTTGCAGTAATCTTTGCAAGACGGCCACTCCTAGGGAGAGTAGCAACAGTACTGAACTTTCTCCATTTATAGACAATTTGTCTTAGTGGACTGATGAACATCAAGGCTTTTAGAGATACTTTTGGAACACTTTCCAGCTTCATGCAGGTCAACAATTCTTAATCTTAGGTCATCTGAGATCTCTCTTGTTCGAGACATGGTTCACATCAAGCAATGCCTCTTGTGAATAACAAGCAACCTCAAATTCTATGAGTGTTTTTATAGGGCGAGGCAGCTCTAACCAACATCTCCAATCTCATCTCATTGATTGGACTCCAGGTTAGCTGACTCCTGACTCCAATTAGCTTTTGGAGAAGTCATTAATACCTCTTCGGGGTAGGGGGCGGTATTTTCACGTCCGGATGAAAAGCGTGCCCAAAGTAAACTGTCTGTTACTCAGGCCCAGAAGCTAGGATATGCATATAATTGGTAGATTTGGATAGAAAACACTCTAAAAGTTTCTAAAACTGTTAAAATGATGTCTGTGTATAACATAACTTATTTGGCAAGCGAAACCCATAGGACAAACCATCCAGGGATGTTTTATTTAGAGGCCACTCTCTTTTCAATGGGGTTTCTATGTGGATCTACATTTCTAAGGCACTTGCTTGCAGTACCTATCGCTTCCACTGGAGGTCAACAGTCTTTAGAAATTGGTTGATGTTTTTCCTTTGAGTAATGAAGAAGTAGGGCTGTTCAGATCGAGGGTCGAGTCTAGTGTACTGTTGTGGTTGGGGCCCGTGACCCAAAAGCTCGCTCCACATTGTTTTTATCCGCTATTGAACACAGTTTATCCCGTCTTAAATTGTATCGATTATTTACGTTAAAAAATACCTAAAGTTGTCTTAGGAAAGTTGTTTGAAATGTTTGGATCAAGATTACAGGTAATTTATTAGATATTTTGTAGTCATGTTATGCAAGTTGGAACCAGTGTTTTTTTTTTAATCAATGGACATTTTGGGGATATAACGACGGAATTAATCGAACAAAAGGACCATTTGTTTATGGGACATATTGGAGTGCCAACAGAAGAAGTTCGTCAAAGGTAAGCATGAATTATATAGTTATTTCTGAGTTTTGTGTCGCGCCTGGCGGGATGAAATATGATTGTCTGTGTTTGTTTGATGGGATGCTGTCCTCAGATAATAGCATGGTTTGCTTTCGCCGCAAAGCCTTTTTGAAATCTGACACAGTGGCTAGATTAGCAAAAAGTTCAGCTTTAATTTGGTGTGTTGGACTTGTGAATGTATGAAAGTTAAATATTTTTAATATATTTTTTTGAATTTCGAGCTCTGCCATTTCACCGGATGTTGTCGAAACATTCCGCTAGCGGAATCCCTAGCCGTAAAAGGTTTTAACCTAGCGTTTTCCAACCTACACTGTGAATGTTTAAATTATGTATTCAATATAGACAAGATGAATACAATAATTTGTCTTATTAGTTTAAGTACACTATGTTTGTCTGTTGTGACTAAGATGAAGATCAGATCAAATTTGATGACCAATTTATGCAGAAATCCAGGTACAGTTGAAGTCGGAAGTTTACATACACTTAGGTTGGAGTCATTAAAACTCATTTTTCAACCACTCCACACATTTCTTGTTAACAAACTATAGTTTTGGCAAATCGGTTAGGACATCTACTTTGTGCATGACACAGATCATTTTTCCAACAATTGTTTACAGACAGATTATTTCACTTATAATTCACTGTATCACAATTCCAGTGGGTCAGAAGTTTACATACACTAAGTTGACTGTGCCTTTAAACAGCTTGGAAAACTCCAGAAAATTATGTAATATCTTTAGAAGCTTCTGATAGGCTAACTGACATCATTTGAGTAAATTGGAGGTGTACCTGTGGATGTATTTCAAGGCCTACCTTCAAACTCAGTGCCTCTTTGCTTGACATCATGGAAAATCAAAAGAAATCAGACAAGATTTCAGAAAATCTTCAGAAAAAGAATTGTAGACCTCCACAAGTCTGGTTCATCCTTGGGAGCAACTTCCAAACACCTGAAGGTACCACGTTCATCTGTACAAACAATAGTACGCAAGTATAAACACCATGGGACGACGCAGCCGTCATACCGCTCAGGAAGGAAACGCGTTCTGTCTCCTAGAGATGAACGTACTTTGGTGCAAAAAGTGCAAATCAATCCCAGAACAACAGCAAGTGACCTTGTGAAGATGCTGGAGGAAACAGGTACAAAAGTATCTATATCCACAGTAAAACAAGTCCTGTATCGACATAACCTGAAAGGCCGCTCAGCATGGACGAAGCCATTGCTCCAAAACCACCATAGAAAAACCAGACTACGGTTTGCAACTGCACATGGGGACAAAGATTGTACTTTTTGGAGAAATGTCCTCTGGTCTGATGAAACAAAAATAGAACTGTTTGTTTATAATGACCATCGTTATGTTTGGAGGAAAAAGGGGGAGGCTTGCAAGCCGAAGAACACCATCTCAACCGTGAAGCACGGGGGTGTCAGCATCATGTTGTGGGGGTGCTTTGTTGCAGGAGGGACTGGTGCACTTCACAAAATAGGAAAATGATGTGGATATATTGAAGCAACATCTCAAGACATCAGTCAGGAAGTCAAATCTTGGTCGCAAATGGGTCTTCCAAATGGACAATGACCCCAAGCATACTTCCAAAGTTGTGGCAAAATGGCTTAAGGACAACAGAGTCAAGGTATCTGAGTGTCCATCACAAAGCCCTGACCTCAATCCCATAGAAAATTTGTAGGCAGAACTGGTAAAGCGTGTGCGAGCAAGGAGGCCTACAAACCTGACTCAGTTATACCAGCTCTGTCAGGAGGAAGGAGGCCTACAAACCTGACTCAGTTATACCAGCTCTGTCAAGAGGAATGAGGCCTACAAACCTGACTCAGTTATACCAGTTCTGTCAGGAGGAAGGAGGCCTACAAACCTGACTCAGTTATACCAGCTCTGTCAAGAGGAATGAGGCCTACAAACCTGACTCAGTTATACCAGCTCTGTCAGGAGGAAGGAGGCCTACAAACCTGACTCAGTTATACCAGCTCTGTCAAGAGGAATGAGGCCTACAAACCTGACTCAGTTATACCAGTTCTGTCAGGAGGAAGGAGGCCTACAAACCTGACTCAGTTATACCAGCTCTGTCAAGAGGAATGAGGCCTACAAACCTGACTCAGTTATACCAGCTCTGTCAGGAGGAAGGAGGCCTACAAACCTGACTCAGTTACACCAGCTCTGTCAGGAGGAATGAGGCCTACAAACCTGACTCAGTTACACCAGCTCTGTCAGGAGGAATGGGCCAAAATTCCCCCAACTTATTGTTGGAAGTTTGTGGAAGGTTACCCGAAACGTTTGACCCAAGAAAAATAAGGCAATGCCACCAAATACTAATTGAGTGTATGTACACTTCTGACCCACTGGGAATGTGATGAAAGAAATAAAAGCTGAAATAAATAATTCTCTCTACTATTATTCTGACATTTCACATTCTTGAAGTGGTGATCCTAACTGACCTAAGACAGGAAATGTTTACTAGTATTAAATGTCAGGAATTGTGAAAAAACTGAGTGTAAATGTATTAGGCTAAGGTGTATGTAAACTTCTGACTTCAACTGTAATTCCAAAGGGTTCATATACTGTTTCTTGCCACTGTAGTTGTTCATTAAAATCTATGAACTTGTGATATATAGTGTAACATGTGTGTGTGCATGTAATCTATTGGCCATCAACTCAAATCACCCAGAGCAAAATAACTATACAACAACAATACTCTATCCAGGTGGACAAATATGGCCTGGACAGTGTCCTGACAAAGGGCACAGTGGACAGACTGACCCCTGTGATGTCAGAAGGAATTGTGACATCATTCAGGGTATTCCTTCAGAACGGGGACGTCCTCGAGGCAAGGCGGGTAGTCATGGCGACCGGGCCGACCAGTGCCCAGATGGCCAACATTCCTTTCTGGGTGTCGTCCATAGCGGAGAGCTACCCTGAGGAACGCCTGCAGCACACCGTGCAGCTCATGCACCACCACTCACGGTCAACACGGCAACAGGAACCAAGAAGCCAGAACCAGGAACAGGAAGAGAGTTCTTCTTCTCTCTCATCAGGTCGGTTGAGATGAGAATACTCTGCTATTGATAGCTATCTGTATAGATGGACCATATGTCTCCACATGATACTGTACTATAATGGCCTCTCCTGGTGTTGAGGTGACATGACACTGTACAATAATGCCCTCTCCTGGTGTTGAGGTGACATGACATGACACTGTACTATAACGCCCTCTCCTGGTGTTGAGGTGACATGACATGCTGTCAAGCCAAAGGCTGCAATACTGTAATATCACACTGACTGGGCATCTGTTTGAGTTATCAAATGTATAAATTAACTTAATTACTTAGTACTTATTTGTGTTGGACATTCTGTTCCTGTTAAGAATCAGTGGGGTGTCACTAACTCTGTCTCCATTCAGCAGGTCTCTATGGGGTGTCACTAACTCTGTCTCCATCCAGCAGGTCTCTATGTGGTGTGTGAGCGTGGCCAGAGGGTGGTGGTGGTTGGTGGAGGCCTGACCAGCGCTCACGTCATCTCCATCGCTCTGCAGCAAGGAGCCAGTCATGTGACCTGGGTGATGCGCAAACACTTACAGGTCTGTTTCTGTTTAAATCTATGGCCATGTCCCAATTATCTTTCCTTCCTCCCGAAGTGGAAACTTGTTAGTTCTGGGAATTATCACATAGGAACTTCATTTGGAGGATCTAGGAGGTTTTAATATGCTTTTACATTTGTAGCACAAACCATTGTTTTGAAAACCATGGTGAAAATTGCTTTTTTTAGACCTGTATATGCCTCCTGTAAGACCCTATGATCTGTGAACCATACATGATACTGTCACGCCTTCCACCGAAGGTAGCTCCTCCCCCTGTTCGGGAGGCGCTCGGCGGTCGTCGTCGCCGGCCTACTAGCTGCCACCGATCCCTTTTCTTTTTCGTTTGGTTTGGTCTGTCTTGTTGTTCACCTGTGTCTAGTTTAGGCTAATCAGTGGGGTATTTCATCTCGCCCTACCCTCTAGGTTTGGTCTGTCTTGTGTTCACCTGTGTCTAGTTTAGGCTAATCAGTGGGGTATTTCATCTCGCCCTACCCTCTAGGTTTTGTCTGTCTTGTGTTCACCTGTGTCTAGTTTAGGCTAATCAGTGGGGTATTTCATCTTGCCCTACCCTCTAGGTTTGGTCTGTCTTGTGTTCACCTGTGTCTAGTTTAGGCTAATCAGTGGGGTATTTCATCTCGCCCTACCCTCTAGGTTTTGTCTGTCTTGTGTTCACCTGTGTCTAGTTTAGGCTAATCAGTGGGGTATTTCATCTTGCCCTACCCTCTAGGTTTGGTCTATCTTGTGTTCACCTGTGTCTAGTTTAGGCTAATCAGTGGGGTATTTCATCTCGCCCTACCCTCTAGGTTTTGTCTGTCTTGTGTTCACCTGTGTCTAGTTTAGGCTAATCAGTGGGGTATTTCATCTCGCCCTACCCTCTAGGTTTGGTCTGTCTTGTGTTCACCTGTGTCTAGTTTAGGCTAATCAGTGGGGTATTTCATCTCGCCCTACCCTCTAGGTTGTCTGTCTTGTGTTCACCTGTGTCTAGTTTAGGCTAATCAGTGGGGTATTTCATCTCGCCCTACCCTCTAGGTTTTGTCTGTCTTGTGTTCACCTGTGTCTAGTTTAGGCTAATCAGTGGGGTATTTCATCTCGCCCTACCCTCTAGGTTTTGTCTGTCTTGTGTTCACCTGTGTCTAGTTTAGGCTAATCAGTGGGGTATTTCATCTCGCCCTACCCTCTAGGTTTTGTCTGTCTTGTGTTCACCTGTGTCTAGTTTAGGCTAATCAGTGGGGTATTTCATCTCGCCCTACCCTCTAGGTTTTGTCTGTCTTGTGTTCACCTGTGTCTAGTTTAGGCTAATCAGTGGGGTATTTCATCTCGCCCTACCCTCTAGGTTTTGTCTGTCTTGTGTTCACCTGTGTCTAGTTTAGGCTAATCAGTGGGGTATTTCATCTCGCCCTACCCTCTAGGTTTTGTCTGTCTTGTGTTCACCTGTGTCTAGTTTAGGCTAATCAGTGGGGTATTTCATCTCGCCCTACCCTCTAGGTTTTGTCTGTCTTGTGTTCACCTGTGTCTAGTTTAGGCTAATCAGTGGGGTATTTCATCTCGCCCTACCCTCTAGGTTTTGTCTGTCCTGTGTTCACCTGTGTCTAGTTTAGGTTATTAGTGGGGTATTTCATCTCCCCCTACCCTCTAGGTTTTGTCTGTCTTGTGTTCACCTGTGTCTAGTTTAGGCTAATCAGTGGGGTATTTCATCTCGCCCTACCCTCTAGGTTTTGTCTGTCTTGTGTTCACCTGTGTCTAGTTTAGGCTAATCAGTGGGGTATTTCATCTCGCCCTACCCTCTAGGTTTTGTCTGTCTTGTGTTCACCTGTGTCTAGTTTAGGCTAATCAGTGGGGTATTTCATCTCGCCCTACCCTCTAGGTTTTGTCTGTCTTGTGTTCACCTGTGTCTAGTTTAGGCTAATCAGTGGGGTATTTCATCTCGCCCTACCCTCTAGGTTTTGTCTGTCTTGTGTTCACCTGTGTCTAGTTTAGGCTAATCAGTGGGGTATTTCATCTCGCCCTACCCTCTAGGTTTTGTCTGTCTTGTGTTCACCTGTGTCTAGTTTAGGCTAATCAGTGGGGTATTTCATCTCGCCCTACCCTCTAGGTTTTGTCTGTCCTGTGTTCACCTGTGTCTAGTTTAGGCTAATCAGTGGGGTATTTCATCTTGCCCTACCCTCTAGGTTTTGTCTGTCTTGTTGTTCACCTGTGTCTAGTTTAGGCTAATCAGTGGGGTATTTCATCTTGCCCTACCCTCTAAGTTTTGTCTGTCTTGTTGTTCACCTGTGTCTAGTTTAGGCTAATCAGTGGGGTATTTCATCTTGCCCTACCCTCTAGGTTTGGTCTGTCTTGTGTTCACCTGTGTCTAGTTTAGGCTAATCAGTGGGGTATTTCATCTCGCCCTACCCTCTAGGTTTTGTCTGTCTTGTGTTCACCTGTGTCTAGTTTAGGCTAATCAGTGGGGTATTTCATCTCGCCCTACCATCTAGGTTTTGTCTGTCTTGTGTTCACCTGTGTCTAGTTTAGGCTAATCAGTGGGGTATTTCATCTCGCCCTACCCTCTAGGTTTTGTCTGTCTTGTGTTCACCTGTGTCTAGTTTAGGCTAATCAGTGGGGTATTTCATCTCGCCCTACCCTCTAGGTTTTGTCTGTCTTGTGTTCACCTGTGTCTAGTTTAGGCTAATCAGTGGGGTATTTCATCTCGCCCTACCCTCTAGGTTTTGTCTGTCTTGTGTTCACCTGTGTCTAGTTTAGGCTAATCAGTGGGGTATTTCATCTCGCCCTACCCTCTAGGTTTTGTCTGTCTTGTGTTCACCTGTGTCTAGTTTAGGCTAATCAGTGGGGTATTTCATCTCGCCCTACCCTCTAGGTTTGGTCTGTCTTGTGTTCACCTGTGTCTAGTTTAGGCTAATCAGTGGGGTATTTCATCTCGCCCTACCCTCTAGGTTGTCTGTCTTGTGTTCACCTGTGTCTAGTTTAGGCTAATCAGTGGGGTATTTCATCTCGCCCTACCCTCTAGGTTTTGTCTGTCTTGTGTTCACCTGTGTCTAGTTTAGGCTAATCAGTGGGGTATTTCATCTCGCCCTACCATCTAGGTTTTGTCTGTCTTGTGTTCACCTGTGTCTAGTTTAGGCTAATCAGTGGGGTATTTCATCTCGCCCTACCCTCTAGGTTTTGTCTGTCTTGTGTTCACCTGTGTCTAGTTTAGGCTAATCAGTGGGGTATTTCATCTCGCCCTACCCTCTAGGTTTTGTCTGTCTTGTGTTCACCTGTGTCTAGTTTAGGCTAATCAGTGGGGTATTTCATCTCGCCCTACCCTCTAGGTTTTGTCTGTCTTGTGTTCACCTGTGTCTAGTTTAGGCTAATCAGTGGGGTATTTCATCTCGCCCTACCCTCTAGGTTTTGTCTGTCTTGTGTTCACCTGTGTCTAGTTTAGGCTAATCAGTGGGGTATTTCATCTCGCCCTACCCTCTAGGTTTTGTCTGTCTTGTGTTCACCTGTGTCTAGTTTAGGCTAATCAGTGGGGTATTTCATCTCGCCCTACCCTCTAGGTTTTGTCTGTCCTGTGTTCACCTGTGTCTAGTTTAGGTTATTAGTGGGGTATTTCATCTCCCCCTACCCTCTAGGTTTTGTCTGTCTTGTGTTCACCTGTGTCTAGTTTAGGCTAATCAGTGGGGTATTTCATCTCGCCCTACCCTCTAGGTTTTGTCTGTCTTGTGTTCACCTGTGTCTAGTTTAGGCTAATCAGTGGGGTATTTCATCTCGCCCTACCCTCTAGGTTTTGTCTGTCTTGTGTTCACCTGTGTCTAGTTTAGGCTAATCAGTGGGGTATTTCATCTCGCCCTACCCTCTAGGTTTTGTCTGTCTTGTGTTCACCTGTGTCTAGTTTAGGCTAATCAGTGGGGTATTTCATCTCGCCCTACCCTCTAGGTTTTGTCTGTCTTGTGTTCACCTGTGTCTAGTTTAGGCTAATCAGTGGGGTATTTATCTTTCATCTCGCCCTACCCTCTAGGTTTTGTCTGTCTTGTGTTCACCTGTGTCTAGTTTAGGCTAATCAGTGGGGTATTTCATCTCGCCCTACCCGCTAGGTTTTGTCTGTCTTGTTGTTCACCTGTGTCTAGTTTAGGCTAATCAGTGGGGTATTTCATCTTGCCCTACCCTCTAAGGTTTTGTCTGTCTTGTTGTTCACCTGTGTCTAGTTTAGGCTAATCAGTGGGGTATTTCATCTTGCCCTACCCTCTAGGTTTTGTCTGTCTTGTGTTCACCTGTGTCTAGTTTAGGCTAATCAGTGGGGTATTTCATCTCGCCCTACCCTCTAGGTTTTGTCTGTCTTGTGTTCACCTGTGTCTAGTTTAGGCTAATCAGTGGGGTATTTCATCTCGCCCTACCCTCTAGGTTTGGTCTGTCTTGTGTTCACCTGTGTCTAGTTTAGGCTAATCAGTGGGGTATTTCATCTCGCCCTACCCTCTAGGTTTTGTCTGTCTTGTGTTCACCTGTGTCTAGTTTAGGCTAATCAGTGGGGTATTTCATCTCGCCCTACCCTCTAGGTTTTGTCTGTCTTGTGTTCACCTGTGTCTAGTTTAGGCTAATCAGTGGGGTATTTCATCTCGCCCTACCCTCTAGGTTTTGTCTGTCTTGTGTTCACCTGTGTCTAGTTTAGGCTAATCAGTGGGGTATTTCATCTCGCCCTACCCTCTAGGTTTGGTCTGTCTTGTGTTCACCTGTGTCTAGTTTAGGCTAATCAGTGGGGTATTTCATCTCGCCCTACCCTCTAGGTTTTGTCTGTCCTGTGTTCACCTGTGTCTAGTTTAGGCTAATCAGTGGGGTATTTCATCTCGCCCTACCCTCTAGGTTTTGTCTGTCTTGTGTTCACCTGTGTCTAGTTTAGGCTAATCAGTGGGGTATTTCATCTCGCCCTACCCTCTAGGTTTTGTCTGTCTTGTGTTCACCTGTGTCTAGTTTAGGCTAATCAGTGGGGTATTTCATCTCGCCCTACCCTCTAGGTTTTGTCTGTCTTGTGTTCACCTGTGTCTAGTTTAGGCTAATCAGTGGGGTATTTCATCTCGCCCTACCCTCTAGGTTTTGTCTGTCTTGTGTTCACCTGTGTCTAGTTTAGGCTAATCAGTGGGGTATTTCATCTCGCCCTACCCTCTAGGTTTTGTCTGTCTTGTGTTCACCTGTGTCTAGTTTAGGCTAATCAGTGGGGTATTTCATCTCGCCCTACCCTCTAGGTTTTGTCTGTCTTGTGTTCACCTGTGTCTAGTTTAGGCTAATCAGTGGGGTATTTCATCTCGCCCTACCCTCTAGGTTTTGTCTGTCTTGTGTTCACCTGTGTCTAGTTTAGGCTAATCAGTGGGGTATTTCATCTCGCCCTACCCTCTAGGTTTTGTCTGTCTTGTGTTCACCTGTGTCTAGTTTAGGCTAATCAGTGGGGTATTTCATCTCGCCCTACCCTCTAGGTTTTGTCTGTCTTGTGTTCACCTGTGTCTAGTTTAGGCTAATCAGTGGGGTATTTCATCTTGCCCTACCCTCTAGGTTTGGTCTGTCTTGTGTTCACCTGTGTCTAGTTTAGGCTAATCAGTGGGGTATTTCATCTCGCCCTACCCTCTAGGTTTTGTCTGTCTTGTGTTCACCTGTGTCTAGTTTAGGCTAATCAGTGGGGTATTTCATCTTGCCCTACCCTCTAGGTTTGGTCTATCTTGTGTTCACCTGTGTCTAGTTTAGGCTAATCAGTGGGGTATTTCATCTCGCCCTACCCTCTAGGTTTTGTCTGTCTTGTGTTCACCTGTGTCTAGTTTAGGCTAATCAGTGGGGTATTTCATCTCGCCCTACCCTCTAGGTTTGGTCTGTCTTGTGTTCACCTGTGTCTAGTTTAGGCTAATCAGTGGGGTATTTCATCTCGCCCTACCCTCTAGGTTGTCTGTCTTGTGTTCACCTGTGTCTAGTTTAGGCTAATCAGTGGGGTATTTCATCTCGCCCTACCCTCTAGGTTTTGTCTGTCTTGTGTTCACCTGTGTCTAGTTTAGGCTAATCAGTGGGGTATTTCATCTCGCCCTACCCTCTAGGTTTTGTCTGTCTTGTGTTCACCTGTGTCTAGTTTAGGCTAATCAGTGGGGTATTTCATCTCGCCCTACCCTCTAGGTTTTGTCTGTCTTGTGTTCACCTGTGTCTAGTTTAGGCTAATCAGTGGGGTATTTCATCTCGCCCTACCCTCTAGGTTTTGTCTGTCTTGTGTTCACCTGTGTCTAGTTTAGGCTAATCAGTGGGGTATTTCATCTCGCCCTACCCTCTAGGTTTTGTCTGTCTTGTGTTCACCTGTGTCTAGTTTAGGCTAATCAGTGGGGTATTTCATCTCGCCCTACCCTCTAGGTTTTGTCTGTCTTGTGTTCACCTGTGTCTAGTTTAGGCTAATCAGTGGGGTATTTCATCTCGCCCTACCCTCTAGGTTTTGTCTGTCTTGTGTTCACCTGTGTCTAGTTTAGGCTAATCAGTGGGGTATTTCATCTCGCCCTACCCTCTAGGTTTTGTCTGTCCTGTGTTCACCTGTGTCTAGTTTAGGTTATTAGTGGGGTATTTCATCTCCCCCTACCCTCTAGGTTTTGTCTGTCTTGTGTTCACCTGTGTCTAGTTTAGGCTAATCAGTGGGGTATTTCATCTCGCCCTACCCTCTAGGTTTTGTCTGTCTTGTGTTCACCTGTGTCTAGTTTAGGCTAATCAGTGGGGTATTTCATCTCGCCCTACCCTCTAGGTTTTGTCTGTCTTGTGTTCACCTGTGTCTAGTTTAGGCTAATCAGTGGGGTATTTCATCTCGCCCTACCCTCTAGGTTTTGTCTGTCTTGTGTTCACCTGTGTCTAGTTTAGGCTAATCAGTGGGGTATTTCATCTCGCCCTACCCTCTAGGTTTTGTCTGTCTTGTGTTCACCTGTGTCTAGTTTAGGCTAATCAGTGGGGTATTTCATCTCGCCCTACCCTCTAGGTTTTGTCTGTCTTGTGTTCACCTGTGTCTAGTTTAGGCTAATCAGTGGGGTATTTCATCTCGCCCTACCCTCTAGGTTTTGTCTGTCTTGTGTTCACCTGTGTCTAGTTTAGGCTAATCAGTGGGGTATTTCATCTTGCCCTACCCTCTAAGTTTTGTCTGTCTTGTTGTTCACCTGTGTCTAGTTTAGGCTAATCAGTGGGGTATTTCATCTTGCCCTACCCTCTAGGTTTGGTCTGTCTTGTGTTCACCTGTGTCTAGTTTAGGCTAATCAGTGGGGTATTTCATCTCGCCCTACCCTCTAGGTTTTGTCTGTCTTGTGTTCACCTGTGTCTAGTTTAGGCTAATCAGTGGGGTATTTCATCTCGCCCTACCCTCTAGGTTTGGTCTGTCTTGTGTTCACCTGTGTCTAGTTTAGGCTAATCAGTGGGGTATTTCATCTCGCCCTACCCTCTAGGTTTTGTCTGTCCTGTGTTCACCTGTGTCTAGTTTAGGCTAATCAGTGGGGTATTTCATCTCGCCCTACCCTCTAGGTTTTGTCTGTCTTGTGTTCACCTGTGTCTAGTTTAGGCTAATCAGTGGGGTATTTCATCTCGCCCTACCCTCTAGGTTTTGTCTGTCTTGTGTTCACCTGTGTCTAGTTTAGGCTAATCAGTGGGGTATTTCATCTCGCCCTACCCTCTAGGTTTGGTCTGTCTTGTGTTCACCTGTGTCTAGTTTAGGCTAATCAGTGGGGTATTTCATCTCGCCCTACCCTCTAGGTTTTGTCTGTCCTGTGTTCACCTGTGTCTAGTTTAGGCTAATCAGTGGGGTATTTCATCTCGCCCTACCCTCTAGGTTTTGTCTGTCTTGTGTTCACCTGTGTCTAGTTTAGGCTAATCAGTGGGGTATTTCATCTCGCCCTACCCTCTAGGTTTTGTCTGTCTTGTGTTCACCTGTGTCTAGTTTAGGCTAATCAGTGGGGTATTTCATCTCGCCCTACCCTCTAGGTTTTGTCTGTCTTGTGTTCACCTGTGTCTAGTTTAGGCTAATCAGTGGGGTATTTCATCTCGCCCTACCCTCTAGGTTTTGTCTGTCTTGTGTTCACCTGTGTCTAGTTTAGGCTAATCAGTGGGGTATTTCATCTCGCCCTACCCTCTAGGTTTTGTCTGTCTTGTGTTCACCTGTGTCTAGTTTAGGCTAATCAGTGGGGTATTTCATCTCGCCCTACCCTCTAGGTTTTGTCTGTCTTGTGTTCACCTGTGTCTAGTTTAGGCTAATCAGTGGGGTATTTCATCTCGCCCTACCCTCTAGGTTTTGTCTGTCTTGTGTTCACCTGTGTCTAGTTTAGGCTAATCAGTGGGGTATTTCATCTCGCCCTACCCTCTAGGTTTTGTCTGTCTTGTGTTCACCTGTGTCTAGTTTAGGCTAATCAGTGGGGTATTTCATCTCGCCCTACCCTCTAGGTTTTGTGCAAGATTGTTTGTGTTACCGTCGTTGGCTTGGGTTGCGGTTTTCTCTGTTAAGCAGATTTATTTCACAGGACTGTTTTTCCAATACGTTAGTTTAGTCAGAGGAGTGTGTTCCTCCGTTTTCGACTAGACTGGGTTCCTGTTTTCTAGTGGCTGCTTTTGTGGTCCTCTACCTTGTTGGCGGACCAGTAAATAAAACGCCCTTCGTGAAATTCTTGCTCTCCTGCTCCTGACTCCACACCCACCTCTCCTAGGGAGATACTGACAGATAGACAACATCTTGGTCTCCTGCTCCTGACTCCACACCCACCTCTCCTAGGGAGATACTGACAGATAGACAACATCTTGGTCTCCTGCTCCTAACTCCACACCCACCTCTCCTAGGGAGATACTGACAGATAGACAACATCTTGCTCTCCTGCTCCTGACTCCACACCCACCTCTCCTAGGGAGATACTGACAGATAGACAACATCTTGCTCTCCTGCTCCTGACTCCACACCCACCTCTCCTAGGGAGATACTGACAGATAGACAACATCTTGCTCTCCTGCTCCTGACTCCACACCCACCTCTCCTAGGGAGATACTGACAGATAGACAACATCTTGCTCTCCTGCTCCTGACTCCACACCCACCTCTCCTAGGGAGATACTGACAGATAGACAACATCTTGCTCTCCTGCTCCTGACTCCACACCCACCTCTCCTAGGGAGATACTGACAGATAGACAACATCTTGGTCTCCTGCTCCTGACTCCACACCCACCTCTCCTAGGGAGATACTGACAGATAGACAACATCTTGGTGTCATTACTCTCTTCGTAGAGTGCTCTAAAATATGGAGTATTTATATACGTATTTAATATAGTATGTCTATATTGTGAACTACAATTTTACACATTAATTTATTCAACATTATAACTAATAATATCAATACCTCAAGAGTACCCTTTTAGATTTAGTTCATTTGTAGACATGTTGTTTAAATATATACTCTGGAAATACATCACATTTCCAGAGTCCCCCCCCCCCCCCCCCAGCTGATGTTGAGAGAATGTTATAGTCAGACCACCATGATCTCCAACCCCAAACCCTTCTGCCTCGGTCCTCTCCCCCAGCTGAAGCAGTTTGATGTTAAGAGAATGTTATAGTCAGACCACCATGATCTCCAACCCCAAACCCTTCTGCCTCGGTCCTCTCCCCCAGCTGAAGCAGTTTGATGTTAAGAGAATGTTATAGTCAGACCACCATGATCTCCAACCCCAAACCCCTCTGCCTCGGTCCTCTCCCCCAGCTGAAACAGTTTGATGTTAAGAGAATGTTATAGTCAGACCACCATGATCTCCAACCCCAAACCCCTCTGCCTCGGTCCTCTCCCCCAGCTGAAGCAGTTTGATGTTAAGAGAATGTTATAGTCAGACCACCATGATCTCCAACCCCAAACCCCTCTGCCTCGGTCCTCTCCCCCAGCTGAAGCAGTTTGATGTTAAGAGAATGTTATAGTCAGACCACCATGATCTCCAACCCCAAACCCCTCTGCCTCGGTCCTCTCCCCCAGCTGAAGCAGTTTGATGTTGAGAGAATGTTATAGTCAGACCACCATGATCTCCAACCCCAAACCCTTCTGCCTCGGTCCTCTCCCCCAGCTGAAGCAGTTTGATGTTGAGAGAATGTTATAGTCAGACCACCATGATCTCCAACCCCAAACCCCTCTGCCTCGGTCCTCTCCCCCAGCTGAAGCAGTTTGACGTGGGTGACGTGGAAAGCCTGGTGGGCCGGTACTCCCATGTGGAGCATGGCATCAAGATGGACGGCCTGGCCTACCTGCGCCAGTTCTACAACGAGAGCAGCGTCCATAAGAGACTGGCCATGATCAGACAGGCCAGGAAGGGAGGGGCAGTTACACCTGAGGCCTACGCAGCCCTGCAGCCCTACATCCAGACTGGACAGCTGTCTGTCCGAACATACTGCCAGGTACAGAAATAACAATAATATAGTAATGCTACTAGTCAGAATAATACTGCTAGTAAATAGATATCAATAATATAGTAATGCTGCTAGTCAGAATAATACTGCTAGTAAATAGATATCAATAATATAGTAATGCTGCTAGTCAGAATAATACTGCTAGTAAATAGATATCAATAATATAGTAATGCTGCTAGTCAGAATAATACTGCTAGTAAATAGATATCAATAATATTCATACTAATGTGACCCCCAGGCACACACAACCTCTGTCCACCCTCTCTACTGCGACCCCCAGGCACACACAACCTCTGTTCACCCTCTCTACTGTGACCCCCCCCCCCATGCACACACAACCTCTGTCCACCCTCTCTACTGCGACCCCCCCCCCCAGGCACACACAACCTCTGTCCACCCTCTCTACTGCGACCCCCCCCCCCAGGCACACACAAACTCTGTCCACCCTCTCTCCACAGAGAACTAACTAACATTTGGAACTAACGTTTGGAACTAACGTTTGGAACTAACGTTTGGAACTAACGTTTGGAACTAACGTTTGGAACTAACGTTTGGAAACATAAAACAACACAATCTGGTGAAAGAGAGAAAGCAGAGCCAAGGTTTTCACGACCTGTTGTGTTCTACAGGTGACTGAAGCTAAGTGGTGCTATGAAAGCCAGGTGTGGAGACTGTCACTGTGTGGACAGAATGGCTGTGAGACTTGGACTGGGGACAGGATATGGCTGGCTACAGGATGCAAACTGGACGTCAACCAAGACCCTATGCTCTCTTCTGTCATCAAGGAATTCCCTATTCAGGTGTGCTGCTATCACATCATATCTCAACCTCTGCAAGAATCTTTCATGTATCTTTAATCAAATCTGTGTCCACAAAATGACTATACTTCTATACTATACGACAGTGGTGTAAAGTACTTAAGTAAAAATACTTTAAAGTACTATTTAAGTATTTTTTGGGCGTATGTGTACTTTACTTTACTATTTATATTTTTTTACTACTTTTACATTTATTTCACTACATTCCTTAAGAAAATATTGTACTTTTTACTCCACACATTTTCCTTGACACTCAAAAGTACTTGTTACATTTTGAATGCTTAGTAGGACAGGAGAATAGTCCAATTCACGCACTTATCAACCGAACATCCCTGGTCATCCCTACTGCCTCTGATCTGGCAGACTCACTAAACAGAGAACATCCCTGGTCATCCCTACTGCCTCTGATCTGGGGGATTCACTAAACAGAGAACATCCCTGGTCATCCCTACTGCCTCTGATCTGGAGGACTCACTAAACAGAGAACATCCCTGGTCATCCCTACTGCCTCTGATCTGACAGACTCACTAAACAGAGAACATCCCTGGTCATCCCTACTGCCTCTGATCTGACAGACTCACTAAACAGAGAACATCCCTGGTCATCCCTACTGCCTCTGATCTGGAGGATTCACTAAACAGATAACATCCCTGGTCATCTCTACTGCCTCTGATCTGACACTCACTAAACAGAGAACATCCCTGGTCATCCCTACTGCCTCTGATCTGACAGACTCACTAAACAGAGAACATCCCTGGTCATCTCTACTGCCTCTGATCTGACAGACTCACTAAACAGAGAACATTCCTGGTCATCTCTACTGCCTCTGATCTGGCAGACTCACTAAACAGAGAACATCCCTGGTCATCCCTACTGCCTCTGATCTGGTAGACTCACTAAACAGAGAACATCCCTGGTCATATCTACTGCCTCTGATCTGGTGGACTCACTAAACAGAGAACATCCCTGGTCATCTCTACTGCCTCTGATCTGGTAGACTCACTAAACAGAGAACATCCCTGGTCATATCTACTGCCTCTGATCTGGTGGACTCACTAAACAGAGAACATCCCTGGTCATCTCTACTGCCTCTGATCTGACAGACTCACTAAACACACATGATTTGTTTGTAAATTATGACTGAATGTTGGACAAGAAAATGGTGCCATCTGGTTTGCTTAATATAAGGAATTTAGAAGGATTTACACTTTTACTTTTGATACTTAAGTATATTTTAAACCAAATACTTTTATACCGTTACTCAAGTAGATTTTACTGGGTGACTTTTACTTTTACTGGAGTCATTTTCTATTAAGGTATCTTTACATTTACTCAAGTATGATAGTTGGGTACTTTTTCCACCACTGCTATACCACCATACTATACTAATATAGGCTACTACTATACTATACCACCATACTATACTAATATAGGCTACTACTATACCACCATACTATACTAATATAGGCTACTACTATACTATACCACTATACTAATATAGGCTACTACTATACTATACCACCATACTATACTAATATAGGCTACTACTACACTATACCACCATACTATACTAATATAGGCTACTACTATACTATACCACCATGCTATACTAATATAGGCTACTACTATACTATACCGCCATACTATACTAATATAGGCTACTACTACACTATACCACCATACTATATTAATATAGGCTACTACTACACTATACCACCATACTATACTAATATAGGCTACTACTATACTATACCACCATGCTATACTAATATAGGCTACTACTATACTATACCACCATACTATACTAATATAGGCTACTACTATACCACCATACTATACTACTATACCACTATACTATGGGATACTACCATACTATACTACTATACTACCACACTGTACTATACTACTATACCGCCATACTACGCTATACTGCTATACTATGGGGTGCTACCATACTATACTATACTACTATGGTATGGGCTACTACTACACTATACTACTATACTAATATAGGCTACCACTACACTTTAGGCTACTACTATACTTTACCACTATACTATAGGCTACTACTATACTATACTACACTACTATACTATAGGTGACTACTACACTACGCTACTACACCCCACTACTATAGGCTATTACTATCCTATACCATACTACCCTACTATACTATTATATTATAGGCTACTACTATAATACTATAGGCTACTACTATTTTATACTACCATGCTATATGCTACTACACTACTATACATATATACATACATACATATACATATATATATTATATTATGGGCTACTAATATACTATACTACTATAGGCTACTACTATACTATACTACCATGATATATGCTACTACTATACTATACTACTATAATATAGGCTACTACTATACTAAACCACTATTCTATAGTCTACTACTATGCTATACTACTATACTATACTACTATAGGCTACTACTATGATATAGGCTACCTCTATACTATACTACTATACTATAAGCTACTACTATACTATACTTCTATACTATAGGCTACTACTATACTAATATAATATAGGCTAGCAGGGATAGCCTTTTTTACTATACTATAGGCTACTACTATACTAAACCACTATTCTATAGGCTACTACTATGCTATACTACTATACTATACTACTATAGGCTACTACTATGCTATAGGCTACCTCTATACTATACTACTATACTATACGCTACTATACTTCTATACTATAGGCTACACATATACTATCATAATATAGGCTACTACTATACTACGCCACAATACAACTATACTATCGGCTACTACTATACTATACTACTTTAATATACTAATATAGGCTACTACTATAATACTAAACTACTATAGGCTACTACTATAATACTATACTACTATAGGCTACTACTATGCTACTATACTACTATAGGCTACTATTGTACTATACTTTAGGCTACTACTAGGCTACTATACTATACTACTATAGCCTACTACTATACTATACCATAATACTATAAGCTACTACTATACTATGCCACACTATGCCATACTATACTACTATAGGCTACTGCTATACTAAGCTACTATACTATAGGCTACTACTATACTATAGGCTGTTACTATACAACTATAGGCTACTACTATACTATACTACTATACTATAGGTTACAACTATACTGTGCTACTATACTATACTATAGGCTACTACTATACCATAGTACTATATGCTACTACTATACTATAGGCTTCTCCTATACTATTGTAGGCTCCTACTATTATATAATACTATAGGCTACTACTATACTATAGGTTCCTACTATACTATAGTAATATAGGCTGCTACTATACTGCTGTGGGCTACTACTATACTACTATAGGCTGCTACTATACTACTATACTGTAGGCTGCTACTATACTACCATACTATAGGCTGCAACTATACTGATGTGGGCTACTACTATACTACTATAGGCTGCTACTATACTACTATACTATAGGCTGCTACTATACTACTATACTATAGGCTGCAACTATACTACTATGAGCTACTACTATACTATACTACTATACTATAGATGGCTACTGTACTACTATAGACTAATATTATACTACTATACTATGTTATACCACTATTCTATATCTCTGTATCTCAACTTTAGGTCCTGGATGGCTGGCCTTGTATATCTGAGAGCTTGCAGTGGGCTCCAGGCTGTCCTCTGTACCTGATGGGACAGTACACAGCACTTCAGGTATATTGGTATTTTTTGCTAATCACACAAATGAAAACATTTTGTAGAAATAAGAGAATGGAATGTCAGAGGGAGAATATTTCATTCATCTGTATTGCTGTGAATTTGTCAAAGCATTGACAGACACAAGTAATGAAAAAAATGGTAATGGATTAAAAAAGAAGTAGCTTTTCAGGGTTTTGGAGGGGTGGAATGATAGCCCAGTTGGCAAAAACGCAGCAGAGCAGGGACAGCCTTTTGATATATTTAACAGCTTGTATTTTCTTTAGTCTTTCAAGGCCGCAATATAGGCTCTGAAATATAGGCAACATATGGCTTGGAAAGTAGACCTATGTGAGAATCTCTTTTGTAGGGTACTTGTCGATAGAGAGTCCGTTGGTTATGTAATACTGTACAGTCAGTGTGACTCAGCTGTATTCCCTTTGTTGTCACAAACAGGTTGGTCCGCACGCGCTGAATCTGGCAGGAGGACAGGCTGCGAGCGCGCGCATCGCGAAGGACATAATATTCCAGCACAACCGGAGTGGTTACGGAGGGACAGGGACACAAACCACCGTGGAGAGAGCACACACCGAAGAATACATTCAGCAGATGCACGGGCTGATGTGGTTATGATTAAATACCTTAGCGCAAGTAATGTTTTGATGTCAAAGGGAGATTTACGCAGCGATAGATCATGGATTCAGCTGCCTTCCTAGCTGAGAATAAACTTCACCTCACCCCTTCCTAGCTCAGAATAAACTCCCCCCCCCCTCCTAATAAACTACACCTCACCCCTTCCTAGCTCAGAATAAACTCCCCCCCCCCCTCCTAATAAACTGCACCTCACCCCTTCTTATCTGAGAATAACCTACACCTCACCCCTTCCGAGCTCAGAATAAACTCCCCCCTTCCTAATAAACTGCACCTCACCCCTTCTTATCTGAGAATAACCTACACCTCACCCCTTCCGAGCTCAGAATAAACTCCCCCCTTCCTAATAAACTGCACCTCACCCCTTATCTGAGAATAACCTACACCTCACCCCTACCGAGCTCAGAATAAACTCCCCACATCCTAATAAACTGCACCTCACCCCTTCTTATCTGAGAATAACCTACACCTCACCCCTTCCGAGCTCAGAATAAACTCCCCCCTTCCTAATAAACTGCACCTCACCCCTTATCTGAGAATAACCTACACCTCACCCCTACCGAGCTCAGAATAAACTCCCCACATCCTAATAAACTGCACCTCACCCCTTCTTATCTGAGAATAACCTACACCTCACCCCTTCCGAGCTCAGAATAAACTCCCCCCTTCCTAATAAACTGCACCTCACCCCTTTTTATCTGAGAATGAAAAATAACCCTCCCTCTTTTTTTATTCAAACTAATCCCGTGCGGTTAATCACGCCCTTCATGTCCGCACATGCGCAACAGATGCACTGTTGGTAACCGCGACAACAACATGACTGCGCTTGGAAGATGATAGGTTTATAATTCTGTTGTTGCCTACACACTGGGAGGATTTGACAGCCTACAATACGTGCTTGTCTGATTCTAGTTGATATTCGGAGTAAATTAGTCTTGTTGAGTCCACATTCAACTTCTGCAAGGTTAGTGACATTGAGTTTCGTGTATCAAAGTAAACTCTACTCCACGGAGAAGTCCGCTTAACTTAATTTATCCTAGCTAGAGACCGATGCTGTTATTGCTCTGTCATGTTGTATTTTTACTCCATATTATCCCAATAAAAGTCTTAGCAAAATAAGAAATATTGTAACATCTAATAACAAAACACTCGGTATAGTGTTTGGTCTTAACGTGATGTTTTGTATTGACGTTGAACAATAACGGTGGGTATTTGAAGGCTTAGGCTATATATTCAATGCAGTTATTTTTCCTTTTCTCTTCAGTATTTTTGTTCAAGGTGTACCATAATAAATAAGGTACTACTAGTAAATAACCCTATCCTCTACAATGAGGATAAGAAGAGTTGTGAAGACGGTGTTGAGTGTGGAGCAGGTAGAAGGTGTGGGAGCACATGTCCGCAGAAGCATAGGAAGAAAGGAGGTGAGTTACTGTCATGCTGTCTGTCTTACATCTGCCTAGTTTATCATGTTTAATAATATCCTTTTAAAATACCAAACTAAACCACATATTATGACATGGTAGGCTGATATATTGTCCATCCATGTATTTCAGCTGATTAACCTGGATCCTTTCTTGATGTTGGATGAGTTCAAAGTCAAAAAGCCATCTGGCTTCCCCGATCACCCCCACAGAGGATTTGAGACCGTGAGTAGGCTATCTATTCTCTCTCTCTCTCTCTCTCTCTCTCTCTCTCTCTCTCTCTGCCTGTCTAGCTAGCGCGATGCAGCATCTACACTGTCTCTCTCTATCTGGAGTGATACAATGTTGTGTTCTGACTGAAGCCCTGGCAGATCGGACCGTCATGTGGAATAACAGGTTCATATGACGCCGTTGAGGGAAGGTGAGGCACGTACCATTAATGATGAGGGAGGATGAGGCACATACCATTAATGATGAGGGAGGATGAGGCACATACACCATTAATGGTGAGGGAGGGTGAGGCACATACACCATTAATGGTGAGGGAGGATGAGGCACGTACACCATTAATGATGAGGGAGGATGAGGCACGTACACCATTTAATGATGAGGGAGGGTGAGGCACGTACACCATTAATGATGAGGGAGGGTGAGGCACGTACACCATTAATGATGAGGGAGGGTGAGGCACGTACACCATTAATGATGAGGGAGGGTGAGGCACGTACACCATTAATGATGAGGGAGGGTGAGGCACGTACACCATTAATGATGGAGGGTGAGGCACATACACCATTCATGATGAGGGAGGATTTTATTTTTTTTAATTTATTTTTTTATTTCACCTTTATTTAACCAGGTAGGCTAGTTGAGAACAAGTTCTCATTTACAACTGCGACCTGGCCAAGATAAAGCATAGCAGTGTGAACCAACAACAACACAGAGTTACAGATGGAGTAAACAATAAACAAGTCAATAACACAGTAGAAAAAAAAGTCTATATACATTGTGTGCAAAAGGCATGAGGAGTTGGGCAAATAATTACAATTTAGCAGATTAACACTGGAGTGATAAATGAACAGATGGTCATGTACAGGTAGAGACACTGGTGTGCAAAAGAGCAGAAAAGTAAATAAATAAAAACAGTATGGGGATGAGGTAGGTAAATTGGGTGGGCTATTTACCGATGGACTATGTACAGCTGCAGCGATCGGTTAGCTGCTCAGATAGCAGATGTTTAAAGTTGGTGAGGGAGATAAAAGTCTCCAACTTCAGCGATTTTTGCAATTCGTTCCAGTCACAGGCAGCAGAGAACTGGAAGGAAAGGCGGCCAAATGAGGTGTTGGCTTTAGGGATGATCAGTGAGATACACCTGCTGGAGCGCGTGCTACGGGTGGGTGTTGCCATCGTAACCAGTGAACTGAGATAAGGCGGAGCATTACCTAGCATGGACTTGTAGATGACCTGGAGCCAGTGGGTCTGGCGACGAATATGTAGCGAGGACCAGCCGACTAGAGCATACAGGTCGCAGTGGTGGGTGGTATAAGGTGCTTTAGTAACAAAACGGATGGCACTGTGATAAACTGCATCCAGTAGAGTATTGGAAGCTATTTTGTAGATGACATTGCCGAAGTCGAGGATCGGTAGGATAGTCAGTTTTACTAGGGTAAGTTTGGCTGCGTGAGTGAAGGAGGCTTTGTTGCGGAATAGAAAGCCGACCCTAGATTTGATTTTAGATTGGAGATGTTTGATATGAGTCTGGAAGGAGAGTTTACAGTCTAGCCAGACACCTAGGTACTTATAGATGTCCACATATTCTAGGTCGGAACCATCCAGGGTGGTGATGCTAGTCGGGCGTGCAGGTGCAGGCAGCGAACGGTTGAAAAGCATGCATTTGGTTTTACTAGCGTTTAAGAGCAGTTGGAGGCCACGGAAGGAGTGTTGTATGGCATTGAAGCTCGTTTGGAGGTTAGATAGCACAGTGTCCAAGGAAGGGCCAGAAGTATACAGAATGGTGTCGTCTGTGTAGAGGTGGATCAGGGAATCGCCCGCAGCAAGAGCAACATCATTGATATAAACAGAAAAAAGAGTCAGCCCGAGAATTGAACCCTGTGGCACCCCCATGGAGACTGCCAGAGGACCGGACAACATGCCCTCTGATTTGACACACTGAACTCTGTCTGCAAAGTAGTTGGTGAACCAGGCAAGGCAGTCATTAGAAAAACCGAGGCTACTGAGTCTGCCGATAAGAATATGGTGATTGACAGAGTCGAAAGCCTTGGCCAGGTCGATGAAGACGGCTGCACAGTAATGTCTCTTATCGATGGCGGTTATGATATCGTTTAGTACCTTGAACGTGGCTGAGGTGCCCCCATGACCAGCTCTGAAACCAGATTGCATAGCGGAGAAGGTACGGTGGGATTCGAGATGGTCAGTGATCTGTTTGTTGACTAGGCTTTCGAAGACCTTAGATAGGCAGGGCAGGATGGATATAGGTCTGTAACAGTTTGGGTCCAGGGTGTCTCCCCCTTTGAAGAGGGGGATGACTGCGGCAGCTTTCCAATCCTTGGGGATCTCAGACGATATGAAAGAGAGGTTGAACAGGCTGGTAATAGGGGTTGCGACAATGGCGGCGGATAGTTTCAGAAAATAGAGGGTCCAGATTGTCAAGACCAGCTGATTTGTACGGGTCCAGCTTTTGCAGCTCTTTCAGAACATCTGCTATCTGGATTTGGGTAAAGGAGAACCTGGAGAGGCTTGGGCGAGTAGCTGCGGGGGGGCGGAGCGGTTGGCTGAGGTTGGAGTAGCCAGGCGGAAGGCATGGCCAGCCGTTGAGAAATGCTTGTTGAAGTTTTCGATAATCATGGATTTATCGGTGGTGACCGTGTTACCTAGCCTCAGTGCAGTGGGCAGCTGGGAGGAGGTGCTCTTGTTCTCCATGGACTTTACAGTGTCCCAGAACTTTTTGGAGTTAGAGCTACAGGATGCAAATTTCTGCTTGAAAAAGCTGGCCTTTGCTTTCCTGACAGACTGCGTGTATTGGTTCCTGACTTCCCTGAACAGTTGCATATCGCGGGGACTATTCAATGCTATTGCAGTCCGCCACAGGATGTTTTTGTGCTGGTCGAGGGCAGTCAGGTCTGGAGTGAACCAAGGGCTATATCTGTTCTTAGTTCTGCATTTTTTGAACGGAGCATGCTTATGTAAGATGGTGAGGAAGTTACTTTTAAAGAATGACCAGGCATCCTCAACTGACGGGATGAGGTCAATATCCTTCCAGGATACCCGGGCCAGGTCGATTAGAAAGGCCTGCTCGCCATATACCATTAATGATGAGGGAGGGTGATGCACATACACCATTAATGACGAGGGAGGATGAGGCACATACGCCGTTAATGATGAGGGAGGGTGAGGCACATACACCATTAATTATGAAGGAGGGTGTGGCACATACACCATTAATGACGAGGGAGGGTGAGGCACATACACCATTAATGATGAGGTAGGGTGTGGCACATACACCATTAATGATGAAGGAGGGTGTGGCACATACACCATTAATGATATGGAAGGGTGTGGCACATACACCATTATTGATGAGGGAGGGTGTGGCACACATACACCATTAATGATGAGGGAGGGTGAGGCTCATACACCCTTAGTGATGCGGGAGGGTGAGGCACATACACCATTGATGCACTTCCTGCTAACGACCAGCAGATGGCACTAACAGGCCTACTGTAGTGTAAGCCTCGTCCAGAGAAAGCTTCTCAATAGGTTTGTATACTGGGGTTTGAATGAAAACCCACCAATATCACATATTTAGACAGAGGGGAGGAGGGAAATTAAACTTCTGCTTTGGAAGTGGTGTTGGTGAATCACGGTTTCCTCAACCATAAAGGCGATGGTCCACAGTGGGAATTTATAGAGTCAAAACAAGTGTTTTTAATAGAAAAGTCTCGGCCTGTTTTTGATACTGTAGATACGTGTGTAACCAAACATACCATGGCCCAGACCAGATGAGGCCATAGGCCCAGCCGATACTGTAGATACATGTGTAACCTAGCCTAGCGTCTACCATGGCCCAGACCAGATGAGGCCATAGGCCCAGCTGATACTGTAGATACATGTGTAACCAAACATACCATGGCCCAGACCAGATGAGGCCATAGGCCCAGCCGATACTGTAGATACATGTGTAACCTAGCCTAGCGTCTACCATGGCCCAGACCAGATGAGGCCATAGGCCCAGCTGATACTGTAGATACATGTGTAACCAAACATACCATGGCCCAGACCAGATGAGGCCATAGGCCCAGCCGATACTGTAGATACATGTGTAACCTAGCCTGGCGTCTACCATGGCCCAGACCAGATGAGGCCATAGGCCCAGCTGATACTGTAGATACATGTGTAACCAAACATACCATGGCCCAGACCAGATGAGGCCATAGGCCCAGCCGATACTGTAGATACATGTGTAACCTAGCCTAGCGTCTACCATGGCCCAGACCAGATGAGGCCATAGGCCCAGCCGATACTGTAGATACATATGTAACCTAACATACCGTCTACCATGGCCCAGACCAGCTGACACTGTATATGCATGTGTAACCTAACATACCATGGCCCAGACCAGATGAGGCCATAGGCCCAGCCGATACTGTATCTGTGTAGCTTAGTGTCCATCTGGCCGCGGACTGGACCAGACCTGACGGGGGCGGGGCTGAAGCGCCCACGGCCCAGCATTCCATGCAGCAGGTGTGTTGGCTCACTGTTACATCTCAGAGCTCAAAGCCGCGTGCGCTGCCAGATCAGAGAGAGGCTCTCGCCCCCCTGGCTGGAGGTTTAGAAGCCTCTCTGAGAGACAGATGTTTACCTCTAACCTCTATAGCTTTCTACTTCCTGTCCGTTTTGACCTCAGTCCATGTGGCAGTGGTATGGACACGGGGAGTGAACACGTGCTCTTGTCTGTCCTGCTCAACGGACACTGCATTACACACACACACACACACACACACACACACACACACACACACACACACACACACACACACACACACACACACACACACACACACACACACTGTACATATTCAATCTGTTAGACTTGCACGAGGAAAATATGAAATCAATGATTTACCATACTATGCTTTCCAGTCTTACAACCTTTATGATGAGATTTCCTTCCCAAACCATTCATGTTTACAACCGAGATTCATTCATCTCTTTCCTAATCTCAACCTCAATTGGCAAAGACTTAGAGAAAGTTGTTTTCCACTTCTCTAGACATGGTTGGTATTTTGGGGAGGGGTAACTGCAGAGCACAGTTAATGTTTTGTTTTGCCTCTCAAGCTGTTATATAAAATCAGCAATGGCTCATCTGTGGGTTTGTGAATATATTTGGATCTGTTTCGTCTTTGTTTAGGTGACCTACCTACTGAAAGGCGTTTCAGCCCATGAGGATTTCTGTGGCCACTCTGGACTACTGAAACCAGGGGATTTACAGGTAGAGAAACACCTAGTGGCACTCACAGTACGGTATGTAGGTTCCTACTCTTCACCATACTCCCACCAGAACCAATGAAGCATCATAATGCCATGAGGATTTCTGTGGCCACTCTGGACTACTGAAACCAGGGGCTTTACAGGTAGAGAAACACCTAGTGGGCACTCACAGTACGGTATGTAGGTTCCTACTCTTCACCATACTCCCACCAGAACCAATGAAGCATCGTGCCTTCAGGAGCATTTCCTGTGTTTTTCCCATGCAGCAGTCGTAAAGCTGTTGTCCCTGGTCAGTCAGTCAGCATCAACCAGGAAGTGGTTTAATAGGCACTAAATAGACACTAATGCCACTGGCATTAAACAAAGCATGTGTGTGTATGTATGCTGATGATTCAACCATGTACACATCAGAAACCACAGCTAATGAAGTCACTGAAACCCTTAAAGAGTTGCAGTCTGTTTTGGAATGTGTGGCCAGTAATAAACTGGTCCTGAACATCTCTAAAACTAAGAGCTTTGTATTTGGTACAAATCATTCCCTAAGTTCTGGACCTCAGCTGAATCTGGTCATGAATGGTGTGGCTGTTGAACAAGTTGAGGAGACTAAATTATGTCATGTTCTGTGTGGACCCAGTAAGAGGAGCTGCTTCTTTCTCAACAGCTAACAGGGATCCTGATAAAATACCAAGATACTACTACAAGAGACTTGGTGTGTGTGTGTGTGTGTGTGTGTGTGTGTGTGTGTGTGTGTGTGTGTGTGTGTGCAACAGCTAACGGGGATCCTAATAAAATACTAAGATACTACTACAAGAGACTTGGTGTGTGTGTGTGTGTGTGTGTGTGTGTGTGTGTGTGTGTGTGTGTGTGTGTGTGTGTGTGTGTGTGTGTGCAACAGCTAACAGGGATCCTGATAAAATACCAAGATACTACTACAAGAGACTTGGTGTGTGTGTGTGTGTGTGTGTGTGTGTGCAACAGCTAACAGGGATCCTGATAAAATACCAAGATACTACTACAAGAGACATGGTGTGTGTGTGTGCGTGCAACAGCTAACAGGGATCCTGATAAAATACCAAGATACTACTACAAGAGACTTGGTGTGTGTGTGTGTGTGTGTGTGTGTGTGTGTGTGCAACAGCTAACAGGGATCCTGATAAAATACCAAGATACTACTACAAGAGACTTGGTGTGTGTGTGTGTGTGTGTGTGTGTGTGCAACAGCTAACAGGGATCCTGATAAAATACCAAGATACTACTACAAGAGACATGGTGTGTGTGTGTGCGTGCAACAGCTAACAGGGATCCTGATAAAATACCAAGATACTACTACAAGAGACTTGTGTGTGTGTGTGTGTGTGTGTGTGTGTGTGTGTGTGTGTGTGTGTGTGTGTGTGTGTGCAACAGCGAGAGAGAGAGAGCGGTATAGACAAACACCATTGGGGGGGGGGGGGGGCTGGAGCTACTAACCCAGGGCAGACGGGTTTCCTCACAGTGGAACAGGAGGGGAAAGCTGCTGACGAAAGTTTTAAGTGTTATTGCTCAATTAGCTTCCCACAGCAACGCTGCATCACCCTCAGGGCACTGAAAAGTTGCATCAGAAATGACTCCCTTTTCCCTATATAGTGCACTACTTTTGGCTAAAACCCCTATTCCCTGAGCCCTTATTCTCTAGACCAGGGGTACTCAACTCTTACCTTACGAGGTCTGGAGCCTGCTGGTTTTCTGTTTTACCTGATGATGAATTGCACACACCTGGTTTCCCAGGACTAAATCAGTCCCTGATTAGAGGGGACGTAGAGAACACGCAGTGGAACTGGCTTCGAGGTCCAACGTTGAGTTTGAGGGCTCTAGACCCTATTTAGTGCACAGCTTAGCCTCTGGACCAAAAGTAGTAGCGGCCATTTTGAACACAACCTTCCAGTGTGTTCTTTTAATGTTAGCGGAGCTTTGAGAAGAACAATGAACATCCACTAGCTACATATCACAGCACTGGGGAAGATAGACATCCACTAGGTACATATCACAGCACTGGGGAAGATAGACATCCACTAGGTACATATCACAGCACTGGGGAAGATAGACATCCACTAGGTACATATCACAGCACTGGGGAACGAAATGTGTAAATGTGAAGTTAATTTCCTCCTGGAAACCAGTTAGTTCCAGTATTAAGTCCACATGGGTGATTTATTATGGAAATCATATCAGACAACACTGATTTCATGTATATTATACTGTACAATTCTCCTTTATGTGGTTAGTAATTGTGTTTTGTGTGTGTGTGTGTGTGTCTGTCCCTCTCTGTATCTGTGTATGTGTGTTTCTGTGTCCGTCTCTGTGTGTCTATGCCTCTCTGTATCTGTGTGTGTGTGTTTCTGTGTCCGTCTCTGTGTGTCTATGCCTCTCTGTATCTGTGTGTGTGTGTTTCTGTGTCCGTCTCTGTGTGTCTATGCCTCTCTGTATCTGTGTGTGTGTGTTTCTGTGTCCGTCTCTGTGTGTCTATGCCTCTCTGTATCTGTGTGTGTGTGTTTCTGTGTCCGTCTCTGTGTGTCTATGCCTCTCTGTCTCTGTGTGTGTGTGTTTCTGTGTCCGTCTCTGTGTGTCTATGCCTCTCTGTATCTGTGTGTGTGTGTTTCTGTGTCCGTCTCTGTGTGTCTATGCCTCTCTGTATCTGTGTGTGTGTGTTTCTGTGTCCGTCTCTGTGTGTCTATGCCTCTCTGTATCTGTGTGTGTGTGTTTCTGTGTCCGTCTCTGTGTGTCTATGCCTCTCTGTATCTGTGTGTATGTGTCTGTCCCTCTCTGTATCTGTGTGTGTGTGTCTGTCCCTCTCTGTATCTGTGTGTGTGTGTTTCTGTGTCCGTCTCTGTGTGTCTATGCCTCTCTGTATCTGTGTGTGTGTGTTTCTGTGTCCGTCTCTGTGTGTCCATGCCTCTCTGTATCTGTGTGTGTGTGTTTCTGTGTCCGTCTCTGTGTGTCCATGCCTCTCTGTATCTGTGTGTGTGTGTTTCTGTGTCCGTCTCTGTGTGTCCATGCCTCTCTGTGTGTCTGTCCCTCTCCCTCTCTGTCTCTGTGTGTCTATGCCTCTCTGTATCTGTGTGTGTGTGTTTCTGTGTCTGTATCTGTGTGTCTGTGTCCTTGTCTCTTCATAAGTGGATGACGGCAGGCAGAGGGGTGGTCCATGCAGAGATGCCCGTGTCTGAGGAGCCCGTCCAGGGCCTGCAGCTGTGGGTCAACCTGAGGAGGGAGGACAAGATGGTGGAGCCCCAGTACCAGGAGCTGAAGGACAGCCAGGTCCCCAAGCCCAGCAGGGAGGGGGTCACTGTGGCCGTCATCTCTGGACAGGCCCTGGGGGTACAGGTGAGGAGCACCATACTAACCATGACCCTGGGTGTACAGGTGAGGAGCACCATACTAACCATAACCCTGGGTGTACAGGTGAGGAGCACCATACTAACCATAACCCTGGGTGTACAGGTGAGGAGCACCATACTAACCATAACCCTGGGTGTACAGGTGAGGAGCACCATACTAATCATAACCCTGGGTGTACAGGTCAGGAGCACCATACTAACCATAACCCTGGGTGTACAGGTCAGGAGCACCATACTAACCATAACCCTGGGTGTACAGGTCAGGAGCACCATACTAACCATAACCCTGGGTGTACAGGTGAGGAGCACCATACTAACCATAACCCTGGGTGTACAGGTCAGGAGCACCATACTAACCATAACCCTGGGTGTACAGGTGAGGAGCACCATACTAACCATAACCCTGGGTGTACAGGTCAGGAGCACCATACTAACCATAACCCTGGGTGTACAGGTCAGGAGCACCATACTAACCATAACCCTGGGTGTACAGGTGAGGAGCACCATACTAACCTTAACCCTGGGTGTACAGGTGAGGAGCACCATACTAACCATAACCCTGGGTGTACAGGTGAGGAGCACCATACTAACCATAACCCTGGGTGTACAGGTGAGGAGCACCATACTAACCATAACCCTGGGTGTACAGGTGAGGAGCACCATACTAACCATAACCCTGGGTGTACAGGTGAGGAGCACCATACTAACCATAACCCTGGGTGTACAGGTGAGGAGCACCATACTAACCATAACCCTGGGTGTACAGGTCAGGAGCACCATACTAACCATAACCCTGGGTGTACAGGTGAGGAGCACCATACTAACCATAACCCGGGTGGTGGTAGTGGGTGTGGCCAGTTGTGCGGTTTTAGAGACCCTCTTCTTGGCCGCAGAGACAAACTGCTGCTGTTTTAAAGCAAATTTCCTGCAATTCTATACATTTTGCCGTGGGGCAGAGAGAACATTGTGCTATTTTTTTTAAAGCTAATTTCATGCCATTCAAAAAAAATGTGCCATAGGGCTGAGAGAAGATTTTAAAGCTAAATTCCTTCAATTCTACACATTTTATCATGGCTTATGCCTTGTTCTTATGCTATCTGAATGACTCAAACATTATAATAAAATCAATGGGGGCCCCCTGACATGATATTTCTTACATTTTGGATTCTCCCCGACTGTTTATTTTTTATTTGGGGGGATTGTTAGTTCTCAAAGGTAATCATTAAAATATATATATATATTGCTCTATTATATTTTCTACATATTTTATCTGGGTTTTAGTTATTTAAGTTTATACAAGTTCTTATGGATGTTTGTTCTGACTTCCACATGGCATCAACCAGTGTTTCCCCTATATGCGCTTAGCAGCGGTGCACCACGGGATGGTAAAATCATTTCTTATTTTTATATACGTTTTTCGGTGGCGTCCACGAATTAGCAACGGCAGTACGCCGCTACTAAACGCATTTAGGAGAAACACTGGTTGATGTCATGTGGAAGTCATAACAAACAGCCATAAGAACATGTATAGATTTATATATTTCTCACCCTACAATGTAACGCATTTGTAATCACAGGCCCAAAACCACAGTGGATGAAAAGGGGGGGGGAGTTTATCATCTCCATCATTGTCATCATCATTGTTCCTTTGTCACTGTATTATACATAATGAATACTTAGTGTCGGCTGTTGATATGATGTGCTGGGGTCTTGCCCATATCAAAGCCAGAAAACTTTATACAATACAATGACTGAGATGTTGAAAGCCTCAGGCCTAGATATGACTCGCCAGAAATCCCAACCAACCACAAGACATTCAGCTTCATCATGTGACGTTTGCAGGCAATTACGTCTTCACGAGTATCCATCCTCTTTCTCCCCCCCCTCCTTCTCCTCCTTATTTTCTCTGTGTCTGTCTGCTGAGTTAGACGAGACAGGAAATGAGTTGCAGGTTTCTGGGGAAGTGGGTTTGTCATGTTTCAGATGTAAATTTGACCAGGGCCGGTTGGGTTTGGGGTTACTCTAGGGCAGGAGTGGAGACTGACAGACAGAGTTTCTAATGACGTCTATAAGATTTGTCATTTTACAGATGAAAATGTGTTGAAGCTAAGAAAGGGGCGGGGCATCGCTGGGACCGTATTGCCTGGCGGGGTTACTCTAGGGCAGGAGTGGAGACAGACAGAGTTTCTAATGACGTCCATAAGGTTTGTCATTTTACAGATGAAAATGTGTTGAAGCTGGGAAACGGGTTGCCTCTGGTTACTACAGGGCAGGGGGAGACACTACAGACCGGCAGAGAGGCTAACGATGTCCAACAGGGTAATAGACAGGTAACTGTCAAAATAAAGGAAACACCAAAATAAAGTGTTTTAACATGTCATTGGGCACCACGAGCTGCCAGAACAGCTTCAATGCAACGTAGATTCTACAATCTGAGGGATGCGACACCATTTTTCCACTAGAAATTCCATCATTTTGTGTTTTGTTGATGGTGGTGGAAAACGCTGTCTCCGGCGCTGGTCCAGAATCTCCCGTAAGTGTTCAATTGGATTGAGATCTGGTGACTGAGACACAACACACATTATACAGAACCCTAAGCATGATGGGATGTTAATTCCTTAATTAACTCAGGAACCACACCTGTGTGGAAGCACCTGCTTTCAATATATTTTGTATTCCTCATTTGTGTTTCCTTCATTTTGGCGGTTATCTGTATGTAAATGTATTGGGACTGGGGGTGGGACTGGACTGGGACTGGGGGTGGGACTGAGCTGGGACTGGGTGGGACTGGGACTGGGGCTGGGTGGGGCTGGGACTGGGTGGGACTGGGGGTGGGGCTGGGTGGGGCTGGGAGTGGGACTGGGCTGGGTGGGACTGGAGCTGAGCAGCTAAATTTGATTGGTAAAACACACTGTGATTGTTCAATTTCACACTTTTTAAGTGTTTATATGAGAACCACCAGAAAGTGTTGAATTTACGTTTTTCAAAGTGTTGCCCTTTTAACACTGATACTTTCCAACACCAGTGGCATTAAAATGTTACACTAACTCACTGTTATGGTGATCACTGATACCGTCACAGCATATTCTTCAGTGTTAAATAAACACTGAGAGTGTTACATTTAACACTGGTCCAGTGTCTATACTGGTCCACACTTTCAGTGTTAAATGAGCACACTGCTTAGTGTAAAGCCTTATTCTCCAGAGTGCCTTGCCTTTCGAGTGACTTGTTGAGTTACGACCCATGCCTGTATCTGTTAGTGACAGAGACACGAGCAGCAGAAGTCTGATGAGAGCGGATACAAATTCATTGCTTTAAACTAATTATGACAAATGTTAAAGAAATGTTGAGCGATGTAATAAAGTAATGACTTTTCAAATAAGTTACGTTACACGTTATGCTGGCTTACAAATTGTTAGCTACGCTAGCCTTACGAACCGCACATCATTACAACAATTGCTTGTATGTACTGGTATGTTAGCTAGCTACGTAATGTTAGTTGGCTACTAATACATTGAACTTTCCAGTATATTAACTATATGCTATCTAACTACCTACCCAACATTTATTAACTTGATTATTCACGTCATTCTTAGCTTAGCTAAGTGGTATAGTCTGCGTTCTGAAGTCGTAAGATGTCTATGCTAACAAACTAGCAAGGAGTTACATAGCAACAGCATCAACTTCCGGTAGACAGGCGAAGCGCTACTACACTCAACTGAAAGGATACTGTTTGTTTATAGTATACTAAAATATACTTAAAAAATTCTAAAATATACTGTTAAAAGAGGAAGTGGGAAGGGTAACACCAACAGATCAGGGTGCTTGGTGTTAAAAGAGGAAGTGGGAAGGGTAACACCAACAGATCAGGGTGCTAGGTGTTAAAAGAGGAAGTGGGAAGGGTAACACCAACAGATCAGGGTGCTAGGTGTTAAAAGAGGAAGTGGGAAGGGTAACACCAACAGATCAGGGTGCTAGGTGTTAAAAGAGGGAGTGGGAAGGGTAACACCAACAGATCAGGGTGCTAGGTGTTTAAAGGGGTGCTGCCTGGAATGTTGGGGGTCAGGGAAATACTATAAATGTCTTGTCCTTTTTTTTGTCCAGTCAAAAATCTTCACCAGGACTCCAACACTGTATCTGGACTTCAAGCTGGATGGAGGAGCCAAGCATGTACAACCAGTTCCTTCAGGTAAAACTATCTTTACTGAATAGGCCTTCTGTGGCTCTGGTCCAGGGCGTTACGTGCTCCTTGAAGAAAGCTCTAGCTGCATGTAACACCATGGACCAGAGCTTGGTCTACTGTAGCGATATTGTTCTGTGTGCTCCATTCATCCACAATCTGGCACTAAATCTGTTAACCTTTTCAGTAAAGTTAGCAGAACCTTTCAACTCAAACCCTAGCTAAGTGCTGTGTGGTGTGTATGACACACGCTTTCTCATTGTGGGAACTGTACTGTACCTGACATTGGTTTGTGGTGGGAGAAAGTTGCTATCTACTGTCTGTGACAAACAGAACAGACTCCAGGGGTTAGGAGTCTTCTAAAGTTTATACAACTGGCTTGGTTTCCATGGTCACCCTGCCTGTTCTCTATGGAGTCTGGTGCTGTGTGGTTGCTATGGAGTCGGTGGTGCTGTGTGGTTGCTATGGAGTCAGTGGTGCTGTGTGGTTGCTATGGAGTCGGTGGTGCTGTGTGGTTGCTAGGGAGTCGGTGGTGCTGTGTTGAATGGTCACATTATACCATACGTAAGATGTTCAGTAGTCCATTACGTGTGTGTGTGTGTGTGTGTGTGTGTGTACACAGTCAGGGTTGGTGCGTTGAATGGATGGCTCCCACGTCATCGTATTACAGGGCCCTATGGTGGATTAGAAATGAGGCCATCTCAGTGTTATGGCCCACAGCTCACATGGCAAGACGTCGGTATACCAAGTGGTCAGACTCGCCCACCAAGTCACATCATTTAGAATATGAGGCTTTATAAATGTCGTGATTGTTGTGTATACTGTGACAGTTAACTTGTTAATGAGGTAACAAAATGCATTATCAATGCCAGTCCAAAACAACAGTTTTTCTATCATCTCTGCTAGGATGGACCTCGTTTATCTACACACTGGCAGGATCTGTCTGTGTTGGTGAGTTTCCTCTATTTAGTTTCTGTTGAACAGTTTTCCATTAGTTCCTAACTGCCCTGCAGCCTCATGTTGATGGTCACCCAGAACAGTGTTGTGTTTGGTAGTGGTTCAGAAACACTCTGCATCTTGTTGCTGTCCCTCGTCCAGAGAGAGAGACAATCAAACAGAGCAGGTGCATTTATTTAATAATGTTCCCTTCCTCATCTCCTCCGTCCTCTCTGGGATGTTCCCTTCCTCATCTCCTCTCCTCCGTCCTCTCTGGGATGTTCCCTTCCTCTTCTCCTCTCCTCCGTCCTCTCTGGGATGTTCCCTTCCTCATCTCCTCCGTCCTCTCTGGGATGTTCCCTTCCTCATCTCCTCCGTCCTCTCTGGGATGTTCCCTTCCTCTCCTCCGTCCTCCGTCCTCTCTGGGATGTTCCCTTCCTCATCTCCTCTCCTCTGTCCTCTCTGGATGTTCCCTTCCTCTTCTCATCTCCTCTGTCCTCTCTGGGATGTTCCCTTCCTCTTCTCCTCTCCTTCATCCTCTCTAGGATGTTCCCTTCCTCATCTCCTCTGTCCTCTCTGAGATGTTCCATTCCTCATCTCCTCCGTCCTCTCTGGGATGTTCCCTTCCTCTCCTCCGTCCTCTCTGGGATGTTCCCTTCCTCTTCTCCTCTCCTCCGTCCTCTCTGGGATGTTCCCTTCCTCTTCTCCTCTCCTCCGTCCTCTCTGGGATGTTCCCTTCCTCATCTCCTCCGTCCTCTCTGGGATGTTCCCTTCCTCATCTCCTTCGTCCTCTCTGGGATGTTCCCTTCCTCATCTCCTCCGTCCTCTCTGGGATGTTCCCTTCCTCATCTCCTCCGTCCTCTCTGGGATGTTCCCTTCCTCGTCTCCTCCGTCCTCTCTGGGATGTTCCCTTCCTCATCTCCTCTGTCCTCTCTGGGATGTTCCCTTCCTCATCTCCTCTGTCCTCTCTGGGATGTTCCCTTCCTCCTCTCCTCTGTCCTCTCTGGGATGTTCCCTTCCTCTTCTCCTCTCCTCTGTCCTCTCTGGGATGTTCCCTTCCTCTCCTCCTTCCTCTCTGGGATGTTCCCTTCCTCTTCTCCTCTCCTCCATCCTCTCTGGGATGTTCCCTTCCTCTTCTCCTCTCCTCTGTCCTCTCTGGGATGTTCCCTTCCTCTCCTCCTTCCTCTCTGGGATGTTCCCTTCCTCTTCTCCTCTCCTCTGTCCTCTCTGGGATGTTCCCTTCCTCTTCTCATCTCCTCTGTCCTCTCTGGGATGTTCCCTTCCTCTTCTCCTCTCCTTCATCCTCTCTAGGATGTTCCCTTCCTCATCTCCTCTGTCCTCTCTGAGATGTTCCCTTCCTCATCTCCTCCGTCCTCTCTGGGATGTTTCCTTCCTCTCCTCCGTCCTCTCTGGGATGTTCCCTTCCTCTTCTCCTCTCCTCCGTCCTCTCTGGGATGTTCCCTTCCTCTTCTCCTCTCCTCCGTCCTCTCTGGGATGTTCCCTTCCTCATCTCCTCCGTCCTCTCTGGGATGTTCCCTTCCTCATCTCCTTCGTCCTCTCTGGGATGTTCCCTTCCTCATCTCCTCCGTCCTCTCTGGGATGTTCCCTTCCTCATCTCCTCCGTCCTCTCTGGGATGTTCCCTTCCTCGTCTCCTCCGTCCTCTCTGGGATGTTCCCTTCCTCATCTCCTCTGTCCTCTCTGGGATGTTCCCTTCCTCATCTCCTCTGTCCTCTCTGGGATGTTCCCTTCCTCCTCTCCTCTGTCCTCTCTGGGATGTTCCCTTCCTCTTCTCCTCTCCTCTGTCCTCTCTGGGATGTTCCCTTCCTCTCCTCCTTCCTCTCTGGGATGTTCCCTTCCTCTTCTCCTCTCCTCCGTCCTCTCTGGGATGTTCCCTTCCTCTTCTCCTCTCCTCTGTCCTCTCTGGGATGTTCCCTTCCTCTCCTCCTTCCTCTCTGGGATGTTCCCTTCCTCTTCTCCTCTCCTCTGTCCTCTCTGGGATGTTCCCTTCCTCTTCTCCTCTGTCCTCTCTGGGATGTTCCCTTCCTCTTCTCCTCTCCGGGATGTTCCCTTCCTCTTCTCCTCTCCTCTGTCCTCTCTGGGATGTTCCCTTCCTCTTCTCCTCCGTCCTCTCTGGGATGTTCCCTTCCTCTTCTCCTCTCCTCTGTCTTCTCTGGGATGTTCCCTTCCTCATCTCCTCTCCTCTGTCCTCTCTAGGATGTTCCCTTCCTCTTCTCCTCTCCTCTGTCCTCTCTGGGATGTTCCCTTCCTCTTCTCCTCTCCTCTGTCCTCTCTGGGATGTTCCCTTCCTCTTCTCCTCTCCTCCGTCCTCTCTGGGATGTTCCCTTCCTCTTCTCCTCTCATCTGTCTTCTCTGGGATGTTCCCTTCCTCTTCTCATCTCCTCCGTCCTCTCTGGGATGTTCCCTTCCTCATCTCCTCCCCTCTGTCCTCTCTGGGATGTTCCCTTCCTCATCTCCTCTGTCCTCTCTGGGATGTTCCCTTCCTCATCTCCTCCGTCCTCTCTGGGATGTTCCCTTCCTCGTCTCCTCCGTCCTCTCTGGGATGTTCCCTTCCTCTTCTCCTCTCCTCCGTCCTCTCTGGGATGTTCCCTTCCTCTCCTCCTTCCTCTCTGGGATGTTCCCTTCCTCTTCTCCTCTCTTCCGTCCTCTCTGGGATGTTCCCTTCCTCTCCTCCTTCCTCTCTGGGATGTTCCCTTCCTCTTCTCCTCTCCTCCGTCCTCTCTGGGATGTTCCCTTCCTCTCCTCCTTCCTCTCTGGGATGTTCCCTTCCTCTTCTCCTCTCCTCCGTCCTCTCTGGGATGTTCCCTTCCTCTCCTCCTTCCTCTCTGGGATGTTCCCTTCCTCTTCTCCTCTCCTCCGTCCTCTCTGGGATGTTCCCTTCCTCTTCTCCTCTCCTCCGTCCTATCTGGGATGTTCCCTTCCTCTTCTCCTCTCCTCTGTCCTCTCTGGGATGTTCCCTTCCTCTTCTCCTCCATCCTCTCTGGGATGTTCCCTTCCTCTTCTCCTCTCCTCTGTCCTCTCTGGGATGTTCCCTTTCTCCTCTCCTCCGTCCTCTCTGGGATGTTCCCTTCCTCCTCTCCTCTGTCCTCTCTGGGATGTTCCCTTTCTCCTCTCCTCTGTCATCTCTGGGATGTTCCCTTCCTCTTCTCCTCTCCTCTGTCCTCTCTCGGATGTTCCCTTCCTCATCTCCTCCGTCCTCTCTGGGATGTTCCCTTCCTCCTCTCCTCCGTCCTCTCTGGGATGTCATGTCAACGTTGGGATGTAGTCTTCTGATCTGAAGCCAATAGCAACTCTAGTAATGGTTTAGGAATGGGACAAAATCCCACTTGAACCCTTCATGTTGTGATTCATGTTCCAGGGCAACCTTTCCCTATATAGTGCCCTATGGGGCCTGGCCAACAGTAGTGCACTATGTAGGGAATAGGGTGCCATATGGGACGCAGGAATAGATGTATGTCTTGTGGTACTATACCTGTAACAAATGGTTTCACCTACAGTCCTGTGACACCCTGCTATACAGAGTTGAACTATTCCCTACAGTCCTGTGACACCCTGCTATACAGAGTTGAACTATTCCCTACAGTCCTGTGACACCCTGCTATACAGAGTTGAACTGTTCCCTACAGTTCTGTGACACCCTGCTATACAGAGTTGAACTATTCCCTACAGTCCTGTGACACCCTGCTATACAGAGTTGAACTATTCCCTACAGTCCTGTGACACCCTGCTATACAGAGTTGAACTGTTCCCTACAGTGTTTGTCTATACAGGACACGTTAAGCCTGTCCTTTTTCACGTGTAAAAATTTTACGTTTCTTTTGTTTGTCAATGGGAAGCACATATTTGAGAAGGAGGAATTGTATTTTCATTATGATAGATGTCAGCTAGCGTGAGAAGGAGGAGTTGTATTTTCATTATGATAGATGTCAGCTAGCGTGAGGAGGAGGAGTTGTATTTTCATTATGATAGATGTTAGCTAGCGTGAGAAGGAGGAGTTGTATTTTCATTATGATAGATGTTAGCTAGCGTGAGAAGGAGGAGTTGTATTTTCATTATGATAGATGTTAGCTAGCGTGAGAAGGAGGAGTTGTATTTTCATTATGATAGATGTCAGCTAGCGTGAGAAGGAGGAGTTGTATTTTCATTATGATAGATGTCAGCTAGCGTGAGAAGGAGGAGTTGTATTTTCATTATGATAGATGTTAGCTAGCGTGAGTAGGAGGAGTTGTATTTTCATTATGATAGATGTCAGCTAGCGTGAGAAGAGCTAGCGTGCTCTTCACTCATTTAGAAAGGGCTTTTGTTACATTTCGCACATAGTTGATATTTGTTTCTACAGGAAGTTGCATTATGATCTGATTAAATGGAATCGTTGCTTCGTAGGATCTCACGGAAAGCTCCTTTTTAATTGTAGACAGATGTTTTGAAACCAGAATCAAGTTGAACCGTTCGCTGTAACTAAGATTAAGGTGGGTTTGAACCGAGATGCCACTGAATCGACAGAGTGTGTAGTCTGTAAGGCAAATCAAGCACAGCTGTGTCTGAAAAATACATCCACCACAACTTGAAGCGTTTGGCGTTTCAGCATTTCTTTTGACCTTAGTATTCAGATGAAGGAAGCAGACTTCACCATGTCAGATGGAGAGGAAATGCACATTTTCTTTGGTTCTTGATTGCAGTGTTTCCCTCGGGTTAAAATCTTGACAAAAATTCCTCAAATTAAAGTTGTATTGTTTGCCATTTCTTTTGAGGTAATAATCTTGTTTTCATCCCAGGGGCCCGTCTGTAGAGTTTATTCTGTTTTCCATTGCTCTTTCAGGTCCAGATGCAGAGCAGCAGAAAGTGGAGCCACATCACACCATCGTGTTTGATGATGGAGACTGCATAGCCGTAGAAAACAAGGTAGGCTGTCTGAACTTCTTACAGACTCTTAACACAGTTTTCAGGAATTGTAAATTCACTACAACTCAAACTCCTTTCTCCAGACATCAGAGGTTTGCCATTTTGTCTTGATTGCGGGACAGCCGATCAATGAGCCGGTGGTCCAGCATGGTAAGACCTTCATTTCTTTACATCACTGAACTCCAGTCAGTTACCACAGTATTGGATCGTTCATGTGTCACGTGACACACTACACTTTCCTTGTTCTCTCCAGGTCCGTTTGTGATGAACACAGAAGAGGAGATCAACCAGGCAGTCAGAGACTACAGGACAGGGACCAATGGGTTCGAGAGGGCTACGGCTTGGAGGTCTAAGATCAGGGATTCCTTCTAAGAATCGGCAGACATCTTCTAATCATGTTATAGGTCTTGTCTTGTTATGGTCATGTGACCCAAGTGTATTTTAATCATGAACCAGCTTGATGTGTGTTTGTCTCTTTTTAAATCATTAAGTTGTCATTTTATACTGATTTTTTTTGTTTTGTTTTTTGTTTTGTTTTGTTACTGTGCCTCCAAGCCATTAAACTGAAATGTAAATGATGAAAAAGGCACTTTTAATTTAACCTCAATAAAACTATCCTGCCGTGATGTCTCCAGAAGCGATCTAATGGAACCACTGATTAGTTCCAGTCATTATGTCCTTGGACAGACCTCAGAGGAGATGCAGGTATCTGTTACGAGAAGGAGGGAAACCAACCACGTCTCACATTTCAGGGCCATTTGCATCTGGCAGAATGACGTCTCGTACTGCGAAACAGCGGGTCTCCCCTCCCTCTCTATCACATCTCCTGTTTCTCCCTCCTCCTCCCTCTCTATCACATCTCCTGTTTCTTCCTCCTCCCTCCCTCTCTATCACATCTCCTGTTTCTCCCTCCTCCTCCCTCCCTCTATCACATCTCCTGTTTCTCCCTCCCTCTCTATCACATCTCCTGTTTCTTCCTGTTTCTCCCTCCATTCCTCCCTCTCTTATCACATCTCCTCTATCACATCTCCTCTTTCTCCTCTCCCTCCTCCTTCCCTCTCTATCACATCTCCTGTTTCTCCCTCCTCCTCCCTCCTTCCCTCTCTATCACATCTCCTGTTTCTCCCTCCTCCTCCCTCCCTCCCTCCCTCTCACATCTCCTGTTTCTCCCTCCTCCTCCCTCCCTCCCTCTCTATCACATCTCATGTTTCTCCCTCCTCCTCCCTCCCTCCCTCTCTATCACATCTCCTCTTTCTCCTCTCCCTCCTCCTTCCTTCTCTATCACATCTCCTCTTTCTCCTCTCCCTCCATTCCTCCCTCTCTATCACATCTCCTGTTTCTCCCTCCTCCTCCCTCCCTCTATCACATCTCCTGTTTCTCCCTCCCTCTCTATCACATCTCCTGTTTCTTCCTGTTTCTCCCTCCATTCCTCCCTCTCTATCACATCTCCTCTATCACATCTCCTCTTTCTCCTCTCCCTCCTCCTTCCCTCTCTATCACATCTCCTGTTTCTCCCTCCTCCTCCCTCCTTCCCTCTCTATCACATCTCCTGTTTCTCCCTCCTCCTCCCTCCCTCCCTCCCTCTCACATCTCCTGTTTCTCCCTCCTCCTCCCTCCCTCCCTCTCTATCACATCTCATGTTTCTCCCTCCTCCTCCCTCCCTCCCTCTCTATCACATCTCCTCTTTCTCCTCTCCCTCCTCCTTCCTTCTCTATCACATCTCCTCTTTCTCCTCTCCCTCCATTCCTCCCTCTCTATCACATCTCCTCTCCCTCCATCCCTCCCTCCGCAGACAATCAAACCCCTGGGCACACACTGGTTGAATCAATGTTTCCTCGTAATTAGACGTTGAAATGAGGTCTGTGCCCAGTGGGAAGTGAGTTTTGGCTGGGATGGGATAGGGGTGGGGTGGAGGGTGGGAGCGTCCCTCCCTGGCCCATGTATCCATGCTGCGTAGCTGAGGTCTGGATCACATTTAAAACACATGTTCATGCTGCTCCAGATAAGCTGAACTCTGTGGAAATACAGTGGCTTTGGATTTAACAGCCAAGGCAGGGACAGACAGAACAGACTTACAGACAGACAGAGCAAGGCATCATCAGACAGACAAACAGAACAAGGGAGACAAGGCAGGGACAGACAGAACAGACTTACAGACAGACAGAGCAAGGCATCATCAGACAGACAGACAGAACCAGGGAGACAAGGCAGGGACAGACAGAGCCAGGATGACATGGTGGGGACAGAGAGACAGACAGACAGCCCTCTCAACCCTGAAGGACGGGAACTAAGTGCGGCGCCATGCTCGCTCGATGTGACAAGCAGGCCCTTTAACGCAGAGGCTGAGACACAGTAGATAATGAGATCTGAAGAGGTCTGGACTAACTGGGGAGAAGAGAAGAGAGGGGATAGTCAAGACAGGCAAAAGAAAGAGAGACAGTCTTAAGAGTCCTTGCTTGTAGTTGGACCAATAGAGAGAGTCTTAAGAGTCCTTGCTTGTAGTTGGACCAATAGAGAGAGTCTTAAGAGTCCTTGCTTGTAGTTGGACCAATAGAGAGACAGTCTTAAGAGTCCTTGAGGCAGTCTCAAGTGACTGAGTGAAACTCTAAGTGTCCTTGCTGTGTGTAGTTGGGGGGATAGAGAGAGAGGTAGAGGTGTTTTAAATCCTCTTTAGCTGTTCCATTTGCTCTGGGGTGTCTGTGGCCAGACAGAGAGGGAGAGGCGTCTGTGACCAGGGAGAGAGAGAGAGTCTGTGACCCGGGGGGAGAGAGGGAGAGGTGTCCGTAACCACAGGGACTGTGACAGGAGCTTGTGTGTGGTCTGAGGAGTCAGCGCCGGTCTGAGAGGGGCTGGTCTGTAGAGAGGAGACTCCTTCCTCTGGCTCTGCTCTCTATTATAGAGGATTACCCAATACAGAAACATCTCTCTGTTACAGGGGATTACCCTGAGAGAAACGGCTCTCTGTTATACAACTTCTGTCCAGAGACTGAAAATTCACCGTACAGAGACAGAAGGAGAACTTTGAACACAAAAGGGACTGAGATACAGCATTGAACCAGAGGATGCAGAGGATGCTTGCTGCCGGTGTTGGAATGATGCTGGTGTTGGTGAGGTTGAACTTGGGAATGCCAAACAAGGTTCAAGATGATCCCAGCTCTCTCAGGGTAAGTGTCCGGTGTCTATGCACTTCATTTCTGTGTGGCTTCAATGTCCAGACCAGGCACTGTTTCATCTGCAACTCATGTTCTGCTCAGGCTCTTATTCTGTGGATTAAATGCACGAGTCATCGTCATCAAGAAGCTATTTATTAATAACCGGTATGTCATCAAATGGGGACACATGTCTCCCACTGGAGGCACCAGGTTTGAGTCCATCTTTGTGTTCTTATGAACTGAATCAACTCTCCTTACAACTCACAACTCTAATAAAACAAGCGCTGACCAGTTGGCAGGGGGCGTGGAGACACACACACACACACCACCTGTGAGCTGTCCATGAAGATCAGAGCTGACATGGTCTAATGAGCAGTGTGTGTGTGTGTGTGTGCCTCTTATGTAAACGGTGCAAATGTATTGGAAGTGCAAATGCATGCGTCACCATTAACAAAATCTTACCGACCTGGAAAGAGGAGCGTTTCAACTTCCTAAATTATCAATCACTTCTTTCTCTTTCTCTTGCTCTTCTTCGCTCTCTCCTCTCTCTTGTTCGCTGTCTGTCTCTCCCCCCCCCCCCCCCCCCCCCCTCACTCAATCTCCCGATATCTCTCCCCTTGGGGCCCTGCTTTCCCCTGGGTCTAAATTGCAGAAGAGGGAAAAGAAAACTCCTTGTCTGTCTGGTTTACGAGGAAGCAGCCAGCTACACCCTAACGTCACAATCCTCACATAGAGGATGCATCCAGCTACACCCTAACGACACAATCCTCACATAGAGGAAGCATCCAGCTAAACCCTAACGTCACAATCCTCACATAGAGGAAGCATCCAGCTACACACTAACGACACAATCCTCACATAGAGGAAGCATCCAGCTACACACTAACGTCACAATCCTCACATAGAGGAAGCATCCAGCTACACCCTAACGACACAATCCTCACATAGAGGAAGCATCCAGCTACACCCTAACGTCACAATCCTCACATAGAGGAAGCATCCAGCTACACACTAACGTCACAATCCTCACATAGAGGAAGCATCCAGCTACACCCTAACGACACAATCCTCACATAGAGGAAGCATCCAGCTACACACTAACGACACAATCCTAAAATAGAGGAAGCATCCAGCTACACACTAACGTCACAATCCTCACATAGAGGAAGCATCCAGCTACACACTAACGACACAATCCTCACATGGAGGAAGCATCCAGCTACACACTAACGTCACAATCCTCACATAGAGGAAGCATCCAGCTACACACTAACGACACAATCCTCACATAGAGGAAGCATCCAGCTACACACTAATGTCACAATCCTCACATAGAGGAAGCATCCAGCTAAACCCTAACGACACAATCCTCACATAGAGGAAGCATCCAGCTACACACTAACGACACAATCCTCACATAGAGGAAGCATCCAGCTACACACTAATGTCACAATCCTCACATAGAGGAAGCATCCAGCTAAACCCTAACGTCACAATCCTCACATAGAGGAAGCATCCAGCTACACCCTAACGACACAATCCTCACATAGAGGAAGCATCCAGCTACACCCTAACGACACAATCCTCACATAGAGGAAGCATCCAGCTACACCCTAACGTCACAATCTTCACATATTGAACAGATCAGTGGCGGCTCATGTCGTTACAACGACTGGAAGAAATGAAAGCAAACTGTTTCTGTTTGACATGTTTCATATTACACGACAGTCCTTTTCCTCAGCCTCGCCTCTGACCCGGCCCCGCCTCTGACCCGGCCCCGCCTCTGACCCGACCCCGCCTCTGACCCGGCCCCGCCTCTGACCCGGCCCCGCCTCTGACCCGGCCCCGCCTCTGACCCAGCCCCGCCTCTGACCCGGCCCCTCTCCTCTCCGTTGTTTATTCAACTCTCCATCTGTTCTGTGGGTTTCCCGTCTCGTAAATGAATGGAAGTCCCTTATTCCCTCGTTATTTGTCTCAACAAATCCGACCCCACCCTTTTTATATTGTAAATGTTTAAAAGGTTTTTATGATTTTGAACTTTTACAATTGGCAACAATAGACTATTTAAATTGCAACATTTTGTTGTTACATTGACATTACACCAACACAGTCATAATGTAATGTCTTCGTTTTTTGGGGGTAATAGTGTGCAGAGAGTGAATTTAGTGTAAATATGATTTGAACACTATAAGTGGAGGCAGGGAAGAAGCCACAGCTCCATAGGACTGGTCAGCTGTAACACCAGACCGGTCTCCTCCAATGTGTTTGGAGTTGTACACATGACTGTTCCCTTTCTCCATGTTGGCCTGTAGGGCACTGAGAGAGATCACACAACACACGTCTATCAATTATTGTGGAGTATCTGCAGTAACATAGCATGTTAGTTAGTGATCTACCTGCTTATTATCTGCAGTAGTACTGTATATTAGTTAGTGATCTACCTGCTTATTATCTGCAGTAGTACTGTATATTAGTTAGTGATCTACCTGCTTATTATCTGCAGTAGTACTGTATATTAGTTAGTGATCTACCTGCTTATTATCTGCAGTAGTACTGTATATTAGTTAGTGATCTACCTGCTTATTATCTGCAGTAGTACTGTATATTAGTTAGTGATCTGCCTGCTTATTATCTGCAGTAGTACTGTATATTAGTTAGTGATCTACCTGCTTATTATCTGCAGTAGTACTGTATATTAGTTAGTGATCTACCTGCTTATTATCTGCAGTAGTACTGTATATTAGTTAGTTTGTGGCCTACCTGCTTGTTATCTGCACTAGCATGTGCAGCAGCAGTTGTAAGCTTGTCTCTGTGGGAAACAGTAGCTAGGTCTCCTAATATTCTGTGTCTCTCCTCCATCCTCTGCTCCATGGGAAGGAGGAGGCTTGTCTTCTCATAGCTCCTAGAGCTCCTCAACAGGTGGACCCTGGGAACTCCTGCCCCCCACTATCCCTTAATGCCACCCCAGCCAACTCCACATTCGCAGCTGTTATGTTGTCTATGGGCTGATGCCAGGGGATCTACTGTGCATTTGGGGTACAATGGGCATCCTCTCATCCCAGCTATGAACAGTCATGGGAATGAGAAGAAGTAATGATTACACACGTAGTACTACAATACTGTAGTACTATAATAATGTAGTACTATAATACTACAATACTGTAGTACTATAAAACTGTAGTACTATTATACTGTAGTACTATAATACTGTAGTTCTACAATATTGTAGTACTATAATACTACAATACTGCAGTACTATAATACTACAATACAGCAGTACTATAATACTTTAGTGCAATAATACTGTAGTGCTACAATGCTGTGGTGCTATAATACTGTAATGCTATAATACTACATTACCGTAGTACTATAATACTACAATACTGTAGTACTATAATACCGCAGTACTGCAGAACTATAATACTACAATACTGTAGTACTATAATACTACAATACTGTAGTACTATAATACTACGATAATGTAGTACTATACTACTGTAGTGCTATAATACTATAATGCTGTAGTACTACAATACTGTGGTACTATAATACTGTAGTACTATAATACTACATTACCATAGTACTCTAATACTGTACTACTATAATAATACACTACCTTAGTACTATAATACTGTAGTACTATACTATGTAGTGCTATAATACTGTAGTACTTTAATACTACAATACAGTGGTACTATTAATACTGTAGTGATATAATACTATAATACACAGAAGCACTGATTGTTTTTGTATCTGTTGTGATCTAAATGATGATAGTCTTAAATCCCAGGACAGCTGTTAATGGTCTGTGGGACCTGGCGTTGGGCAATAATAGCACAGTCAGAGGTGGATGTGAGTGTGAGGAATCAGACTGACTTGCATGTATCATCAGCTCAGTCCAGTCCTTGTAAACCGGCCTCAATCGCATCGAAAGTTAATCCTAACTTGGATGTAAGAGTGCTGCCCTCTTGTGGTGAGACTGTTGACTCTCACAAACCAACTAACAATATTTTACCAGCGTGTTGGAGCTTATTTTCTATCCTGTCTTTAAAACAACATATACCATTAAATGTTTTGTGTCCTCCTCCTCTGCTCCCTGCAGGTGATCAACCAGGAGAAGTGGGAGAGGGATGTGCGTTCGGCCTCCAGTCTGGACGAGCTGCTCATGCTGACAGATTTCCCTGACTGGAAGCTGTGGAAGTGTCGTCTAAAACTCAAACACCTGGAGACGTCTCCCTCATCCTCTTCCTCTCAGCAGCCCAACCACCGTTCCTCCTCCTCCTCCTCCTCCGCTGGATCACACCGCTCCACGCGCTACGCTGTAGCATCCTACAGCCTGGAGATACTCAAAGGTATGTGGGTTCGAAACCTGGGTCTCCTCAAAACTGTGTTGGCTCTCTAAGCTAAAGTTTTGGTATTGTTTGTTGAGCTATGCTGCTGGCTCATACAGCCTCGGGATACTCAAAGGTATGTGGGTTCGATATCTGCGTCTACTGTGCACTTGCTCAATGTGTTAGACCTCTGAGCTAAAGGCTGGGCATTATTCAATGTTCTCCCTGGAGATAGTCATAAAGTATGAGACAGACTGGTTTGAACCCTGGGTCTTCTCGAGACTGTGTTAACCCTCCAAGCAAAAGCCAAGACATTCATTCCAGGTTGCTAATGCATGTTTTGTGGTTAGAATGTGAGTGTACCCAGACGGTAGCCAAAGCAAGTCTCTATGGTTGCTATTAGTTTTGTTCTGTGTGTAACTGTTGGTGTTGTGTGTATGTGATCATTAGCCATAGATGATGAATGGCAGAAGACCCAGTGCACGCCCAGAGAGACGTGTGTAGACGTGGCAAAGGAACTGGGCACCACGACCTCCATGTTCTTCAAGCCCCCCTGCGTGTCCGTCTTCAGGTGCAACGGATGCTGCAACAAAGAGGGTGTATCGTGCAGAAACACAAGTACTGCCTATGTTAATAAAACAGTGAGCATTTCCTCTTTAAATATCTGTTAGAAGGTGTATTACAAATAAAACGCATTATTAATATTATTCTTAATAAATGGCAATCATTTCTGGCAGGGGTCGGCAACAGACAACAGGCATTTTTTAAAAATATGATTTTAGTTTTTGGTCTAAAAAATACCTTTAAAATCCCCAGGAATTCAGCTAAAAATGTGTTTAATTTAGTAAATCTGTTCCCAAGTATTCCTACTAATTAAAAAAAAGAGATATTTAATCATGTCTCAATGTAATCAATGTATGAAATGATGTCTATTTTCAAATACAACCTCTTTTTGGATGTTTGCGGTGTACAAATGATTCTAACAATGTTCCGGCCCCCTGACCATCTGCTCCAACAAACATCACCCCGTGGCTATTGTTCCGGCCCCCTGATCATCCGCTCCAACAAAAATCATCCCGCGGCTATAGTTGGGGACCCCTGATTTATGTTTTAAGACAATTGTGATTATGATAAGTGCTCCTAAATGACAAGGATTTTGGAGAATGTGAATATATACAGAACGTCCAGACTACGTAATGTACACTATGCACATCATTGGGCCATGAATGAGTCAAATAAAATACATCTCTCTCTACAAAGTGGATCTCTGACTCCAGAACCGGACTAATGTGTTCTGACACTTTCCGTCCTGCAGCTGCTGAGTGTGATACCGTTCAAATACGGACCTGAGCCGGTGTTGATAAAGGTAGCCAATCACACAGAGTGTAAGTGTATGGAACCACCCCTGATCCGACGGCAAGCCCATATACGCTCTCACAGGAGGAACGGGTGAGTCCAGATGTACAGATACACACACAACACACACACACACACTCTCGCTAGTCGTACCCTTAGCACTAACCAGGCTGTGTGTTTGGTTGCAGGTGCTCTCCGATGCGTCAGCTCTCTAAATCAGAGGACTCCAGGCGTCTGTGTGCCAGTGGGTTGATCTGGGACTGCATGGCCGACCGATGTGTGTCCTACCCCTCCACTGAACAACCAGGTTAGTCTACCACTGTGTCCTACCCCTCCACTGAACAACCAGGTTAGTCTACCACTGTGTCCTACCCCTCCACTGAACAACCAGGTTAGTCTACCACTGTGTCCTACCCCTCCACTGAACAACCAGGTTAGTCTACCACTGTGTCCTACCCCTCCACTGAACAACCAGGTTAGTCTACCACTGTGTCCTACCCCTCCACTGAACAACCAGGTTAGTCTACCACTGTGTCCTACCCCTCCACTGAACAACCAGGTTAGTCTACCACTGTGTCCTACCCCTCCACTAAACAACCAGGTTAGTCTACCACTGGTAGATGTATCAACTATCCAGCCCAGTAGATGCACTAGATTTAGCTGGTATGCAGCACCGGGTTTGGGCAGTGTTTGCACTTTGGGGACCATTCCATTGTAATGCGCTGGGGATGCTAAATCAGGGTGTTATTCAGGATATTATATAGCCTCTGTAGGAAGTGGTTATTCTGATGTTTTGTTCTCGCTCCATTTTCCCTGGTCTGGTCCCTGTAGTAATATTAAGTCATTCCTATGTTTTTCTCTCTGTTTGTTCCAGACTTCTCTCCCAATATGAGAACGGTGGACTGTGACATAGATGTTGACAGGTGTGACTGTGTCCCAGACCGCACTACACTGTCCCCGCAGCCCACCTTAACCCAGGACCCAGATCATCCTACCCTGCATGTCACCTGAACCATACTGCCCGTGCTAACAACAAACAACACTTCAACCAAGCCTCTCGCAGGTAGAATGCAACTTGAGACACGCCCCTTTCGACTAGTTAGTTTGATCGTTTTGATAGTAGTTCATTGATAAATGTATCAGCTGACGTTCAAGGTCTGAATGAATCAGTCCCTGATGTACATCAGGAATGTTTGGGTCCTCAGAGACCGTGGTTGAACAGCCATACCACAACACATGTAATAACACCTTTTCGTTCTTTTGATCCGCAGATGCCAGTGATTACTAAAAAGAATATAACCTTTGACATCTGCTTGGCTTTGAAGTTTGGAAGCAGTGAAAAAGTTCATAATTTAATTTATATCGCTATTTATATATCTAACTTCAAATAAAATAGTTTATCTTTCTAACCTACATACATGACGTTTTACATGTTTTATTTACATATGTAAATAATTAGTATTTATATGCACTGAACATGTATTTTACGCTAAATAACAATATTTTTGTAATAATTACTGCCAACATTTTGTAAATATAATCGAAGTTTGTCCTTTCGGTGTCTATCCTTCATATTTATAATTAAAGTTTTAACCGTTTTGTTCAAAGTTCTCTCACCTTGTAAAGTATAGGTCGCGACCAGACCTGTTAACGGTGGGTCGCGACGTGTTAGAGCAAATGTATCATTATTTCATTAATTCCTGGAATTGATTTGGCCAAGTACAAATGGTCTGTGTTCATTGCGCTCTGTCTGCTAAGCAGTCGTGTCAGTTCGGCAGCTGCGCGACTGAGAGTGAGAAGCCAGTGTGCTTCGCGGTTTACCGGATCTTTTTTTCTGCAGTTTTAATTGAAGATCACTCCGCGACCAACAACGATGCAGCGCTGTAGTTCAGCAGCAGATGATGCGCCGTCAGCCAATGACTCGGTATTCTCACTCGCCAGCTGTCATCAAATGTAGTCAAGCTAGCCATAAATTCTGACAGCTCAATCGTCATTAAACTCAAATACAACGCTACGTTTCTTTCTCTTGGTTTCATACCAACTTTGAGAAATAACGAGGAGCGCACACAATGTCTTTTGTCCAGGGAAGTGCTTAGTAATGAGACTCTCACATTAAAACAACACATTCTGACCAAACATCCACAGCATGATGGTAAACCCAGGGAGTTCTTTCAGAGCAGGGCTGAATGCTTCAGGAAACATCGCTTTGACAGTGGAAAAGTAAGTTAACTAGCTTGTTGTCATTTTATAATAGGTAAGCAGAAATAAGGGAGTACAATCTCTCAAAGTAGTAACTTAGATGTGAGTTTCCCTTTCAAACAATTACATTGTACACAGCTATTGACGTTAGTTAGATTTCTAATATTAGCCAAAGCAAGCAAGCTAGCTAGCTACTGTGCTACCCTTAAGGTACAGTACTGTATATTTAGAATATAAAATGATCAGGCCTACTGCACAACTTACTGTAGAAATGATTGTTGGAAACAAGTCGAGGTTGGAACTGTTGCTGTTAAAATACAAGTTATCATTTTTATTCTGAACTGGAATAAAATTATTGATTGCTTCTTTTTTTTTTTTGCTCATCTACAGCAGGAAGCGGTCTCGTGTCTGACTGTGAAAGCAGTAGATGTTCTGGTCCAGTTTGGCACCACATACCTATATGAGTCAGGTTTCGTATCTCTGGCGTACTTAAAAAAAACAAGTACAGAAACAGACTCCATGCTGAGCATGACCTCAGGGTTGCACTGTTAAAAACTGAACCCAGAATAGAAATGCTTGTTGAAAGCATCAACCAGCCACACACCTCTCATTAGGACTGTGTGTGTTTTCTGCTCTACATCTGTGTGATGTGATCAATCAGCTTATTCCAGTTCAGAATTACAATTATTTATTATATTTTAACAGCAACAGTTCCAACCTAGACAGTTGAGTACAGAGCATTCGGAAAGTATTCAGACCCCTTCCCTTTCCCTACATTTTGTTAAGTTACAGCCGTAGTCTAAAATTGATTAAATAAATAAAAATCCTCATCAATCTATACCCAATACCCCATAATGACAAAGCAAAAGCAGGTTTTTGCAAAGGTATAAAAAAAAACAATGGAAATATCTTATTTGCATAAATATTCAGACCTTTTGCGATGAGACTCGAAATTGAGCTCAGGTGCATCCTGTTTCCATTGATCATCCTTGAGATGTTTCTACAACTTGATTGGAGTCCATCTGTGGTAAATTCAATTGATTGGACAATTGTCTATATCTAAGGACCCACAGTTCATGTCAGAGCAAAAACCAAACCATGAGGTCAAAGGAATTGTTCATAAGGCTCCGAAACAGCATTGTGTCGAGGCACAGATCTGAGGAAAGGTACCAAAAAATGTCTGCAGCATTGAAGGTCCCCAAGAACTGTTGGGTTCCGGTGGACGACGTGTTGGATCCTTCTATGCTGCGAGATTTCCACCGTCTCCATCCGGATCGCCCTGCGCCTCGCCCTGCGCCTCGCCCTGAGGGGCTTCCCCGAAGTCGGTCCAGGCATCAGCGAGGGGTACTGTCACAACTTCTGCCAAAGTCGGTCCCGCTCCTTGTTCGGGCGGTGTTCGGCGGGCGACGTCACCGATCTTCTAGCCATCACTGATCCATTTTTCATTTTCCATTGGTTTTGTCTTGTCTTCCTTCACACCTGGTTCATATCACATCAATTACATGTTGTGTATTTAACCCTCTGTTTCCCCTCATGTCCTTGTTGGAGATTGTTTGATTGTATGTTGGTGCTAGTATGTGTTGGTGCGCGACGGGTTTTGTACCCATTTTATTAATTTTTGTATATTTTGGTTTTTGGAGTTTGTGAGTTCTTATTAAATGACTCTGTTTATACCAAGTTTGTTCTCCTGCACCTGACTTCCCTGCCACCAACACGTACACCTTACAAGAACACATTGGCCTCTATCATTCTTAAATGTAAGAAGTTTGGAAAGGGGGATAGTCAGTTGAACAATTGAATGCATTCAACTGAAATGTGTCTTCCACATTTAACCCAACCCCTTTGAATCGGAGAGGTGTGGGGGGACTGCCTTAATCGACATCCACATCATCGGTGCCTGGGGAATATCATCAGCTCTGGGATTCAATCCAGCAACCTTTCTGTTACTGGCCCAAAGCTCCTACCCGCCAGGCTACCTGCCGCCTCAGGGGAGAAGGGTTTTGGTCAGGGAGGTGACCAAGAACCCAATGGTCACTCTGACAGAGCTTCAGAGTTTCTCTGTGGAGATGGGAGAACCTTCCAGAAGGACAACCATATCTGCAGCACTCCATCAATCAGGCCTTTATGGTAGAGTGGCCAGACGGAAGCCACTCCTCAGTAAAATGCACATGACAGCTCGCTTAGTTTGCCAAAAGGCACCTAAAGGTGACCATGAGAAACAAGATTCTCTGATGAAACCAAGATTGAACTCTTTGGCCTGAATGACAAGCGTCACCATCCCTACGGTGAAGCATGGTGGTGGAAGCATCCCAGAGACTGGGAGACTAGTCAGGATCAAGGCAAAGGTAAAGAGAGGAAAGTACAGAGAGATCCTTGATGAAAACCTGCTCCAGAACGCTCAGGAACTCAGTCTGGGGCGAAGGTTCACCTTCCAACAAGACAACAACCCTAACCACACAGCCAAGACAACGCAGGAGTGGCTTCGGGGCAAGTCTCTGAATGTCCTTCAGTGGCCCAGCCTGAGCTCTGACTTGAACCCGATTGAACATCTCTGGAGAGACCTGAAAATACAGTTGAAGTCAGATGTTTACACACACCTTAGCCAAAAACATTTAAACTCCGTTATTCACAATTCCTGACATTTAATCCTAGTAAAAATTACCTGTCTTAGGTCAGTTAGGATCACCACTTAATTTTAAGAATGTGAAATGTCAGAATAATAGTAGACAGAATGATTTATTTCAGCTTTTATTTCTTTCAACACATTCCCAGTGGGTCAGAAGTGTACATACACTCAATTAGTATTTGGTAGCATTGCCTTAAATGTTTTTACTTGGGTCAAACGTTTCGAGTAGCCTTCCACAAACTTCCCACAATAAGATGGGTGAATTGTGTCCCATTCTGCCTGACAGAGCTGGTGTAACTGAGTCAGGTTTGTAGGCCTCCTTGCTCGCACAGGCTTTTTCAGTTCTGGCCACACATTTTCTATAGGATTGAGGTCAGGGCTTTGTGATGGCCACTCCAATACCTTGACTTTGTTGTCCTTAAGCCATTTTGCCACAACTTTGGAAGTATGCTTGGGGTCATTGTCCATTTGGAAGACCAAGCTGTAACTGTAACTGATGTCTTGAGATGTTGCTTCAATATATCCACATACATTTCCTGCCTCATGATGCCATCTATTTTGTGAAGGGCACCAGTCCCCCCTGCAGCAAATCACCCCACAACATGATGCTGCCACCCCCGTGCTTCACGGTTGGGATGGTGTTCTTCGGCTTGCAAGCCTCCCCCTTCTTCCCTCAAACATAACAATGGTCATTATGGCCAAACAGTTCAATTTTTGTTTCATCAGACGAGAGGACATTTCTCCAAAAAGTACGATCTTTGTCCCCATGTGCAGTTGCAAACTGTAGTCCGGCTTTTTTATGGCGGGTTTGGAGCAGTGGCTTCTTCCTTTCTGAGCGACCTTTCAGGTTATGTTGATATAAGACTCGTTTTACTGTGGATATAGATACTTTTGTACCTGTTTCCTCCAGCATCTTCACAAGGTCCTTTGCTGTTGTTCTGGGATTGATTTGCACTTTTTGCACCAAAGTGTGTTCATCTCTAGGATAAATAATGTGTCTTCTTCCTGAGCGGTATCATGGCTGCATGGTCCCATGGTGTTTATACTTGTGTACTATTGTTTGTTCAGGTGAAGGTGGTACCTTCAGGTGTTTGTAAATTGCTCCCAAGGATGACCAGACTTGTGGAGGTCTACAAAAAAATATTCTGAGGTCTTGGCTGATTTCTTTTGATTTTCTCATGGTGTCAAGCAAAGAAGCACTGAGTCTGAAGGTAGACCTTGAAATACATCCACAGGTACACCTCCAATTGACTCGAATGATGTCACTTAGCCTATCAGAAGCTTCTAAAGCCATGACATAATTTTCTGGAATTTTCCAAGCTGTTTAAAGGCACAGTCAACTTAGTGAATGTAAACTTCTGACCCACTGCAATTGTGATACAGTGAATTCTAAGTGAAATAATCTGTCTGTAACATTTGTTGGGAAAAGTACTTGTGCCATGCACAACGAAGATGTCCTAACCGACTTGCTAAAACTATAATTTGAAGTTTGTGGAGTGGTTGAAAATCGAGTTTTAATGACTCCAACCTAAGTGTATGTAAACTTCTGATTTCAACTGTAGCTGTGCAGCGATGCTCCCCATCCAACCTGACAGAGCTTGAGAGGATCTGCAGAGAAGAATGGGAGAAACTCCCCAAATACAGGTGTGCCAAGCTTGTAGCGTCATACCCAAAAAGACTTGAGGCTGTAATCGCTGCCAAAGTTGCTTCAACAAAGTACTGAGTAAAGGGTCTGAATGCTTATGTAATTTTTAAAAACATTTGCTAACATTTCTAAAACCGTTTTTTTGCTTTGTCGTTATGGGGTATTGTGTGTAGAATGATGAGGGGGAAAAAACAATTTAATAAATTTTAGAATAAGGTTGTAACTTAACAAATGTGGAAAAAGTCAAGGGGTCTGAATTATTTCAGAATGCGCTGTAAGAGTGTTTTTAATGGGGAAAAATAAACATGAATATCTATTTATATTATTATATTTAATTGTTATTTGCTATTTGTCTATATTGCATGTGTTGTATGCATAAGGGCAGGGAAAAGTACCAATAAGTATGTATAGTTGCATGTTTTCATAAGCGTAAATTGGGTCCCAGGCTGAAAAAGTTCAAGAACCCCTGATTTAGAGATGACATAACAACCATTCAATGGTGTTGTTCATGCCTCCGCGATACAGCATTTTTTAATATATATTTTTTTTAAATAGAAGAAACATTTTTATGTTGCTACGGCAACCAATTATTTCACAGAGAGGATTTCAGAGCACTCTCGTCTGTGTGCCAACGTGCAGAATAAATTATGAATTTACAAATGCTCAACACCTGTCGAATATGGCCGGTGTCAGTAAACGTTGGCAAAAAAAAGCGTAATTAAATTGTTGCCAGCGCGGTTACAGTCACCAACGCTCTAGATAACACGAAAACAGCCGATGAGTAACATGGTCAGAGTGAGGTGTTCTCTCATTTGTGTCTGGAAGTAGCTCGCAAACTAGCCAAATGGACAATCTGACAACGCTCTGAATATACAAACGTCCAGAGCGCACTCTGGCACTCCATATTGAATTTACCAACACACCACTTCTCTGAACAAATTTGTGGAATGTTGCTCCAGGTATCTAGAAACTAGCCTGGGTACCAGTCTGTTTGTGCTAACATTCCACTCGTTGTACTCTTTATCCTATGCCAAACGTGACTAGCTAGAAACCGAGGATGGAGACACTTTGTTCTGCTCCTAGTCATCTCATCTGTCCAAATATAGTAATAATGTCCCACTCTGTTCAACTATAGGTCTAATGTACTAGTCTCTTTAGTTAATCCACTCCCTGTACTCCGTGTCATTGTGCCAAAGTGAATGGCTTTACTGCCATCTTGAAATATGAGTATTTTATCATTAATGAGCTCGAGGAGAATAGAGGAGTTGATCCTGATTTGATCACCCCCACAGCTATCCTCCAATCACAATGATTTTATGCAAATTTTGGAACTCTATCATTTTTTTTCTCCCCAGAACACCTTGGTATCCGGTTGCTCAGCAACCATTTTTTTTGTTTGATCCAGAGGAAACCAGTACATCAATAGTTGCTAGCTCATATCTAAAATTCTCTAACAAAATACATATAATATGAATGTTATTTCAATCAACCAATGAGCAACTCTTGAGGTAAATCCAGCGCATATTGAACGTTGAGATTGCCGAAAGGCCAGTCTCATTGGCAATGACAAGCAGTAGCAAGGAGTGAAATGTTAGCTGAAGAGACTGGTACAGACTACTAATGTCCCCCTCTGTTGAAATATATAGATATAAAGTCCCCCCCTCTGTTCAGATATGGCTAGGTCAAATCAAATCGAACTGTATGTGTCACATGCTTGGTAAACAACAGGTGTAGACTAACAGTGATTGGTTCCTTACGGGTCCAGTCTGTGCTAGCGAAACAGTCCTGTAGCTTCCTTCTTTATCAGACCACTTTCATATTGAGCGTGTCACTGGTTCTTCCTATTAGAGTTTTCTTGTAAGCTGGACTTATGGTCTAATTTGCCAAAGGGAGGGTGAGGAAGTGCCTTGTATGCATTTCTGTGTGTGGAGTAAAGTGATCTAGAGTTTATGCATTTCTGTGTGTGGAGAAAAGTGATCTAGAGTTTATGCATTTCTGTGTGTGGAGTAAAGTGATCTAGAGTTTATGCATTTCTGTGTGTGGAGAAAAGTGATCTAGAGTTTATGCATTTCTGTGTGTGGAGAAAAGTGATCTAGAGTTTATGCATTTCTGTGTGTGGAGTAAAGTGATCTAGAGTTTATGCATTTCTGTGTGTGGAGTAAAGTGATCTAGAGTTTTTCCCCTCTAGTTGCACAGGTGACATGCTGGTCAAAATGAGGTTAAGTGGATTTCAGTTTCCCTGCATTAAAATCACTGTGTGTGTGTTTTCTGAATGTGTCTGTGCTCAGTCGCACCTATAGCAAGCAAATGTCTGTGATAGCTTAGAGAAACCACTGTACTTCCAGCACCCATAGCTGGTTATGGTGTTAGAGGTTACAAGGGAGGGGGTAGGAGACATACATGCATCTACTGTATAGATTGTAGATATGTTCCTATAAATTACTGATATGTTCAGCTGTCTAAACCAGATAACACATGGATTTCTACTGTATAGATTGTAGATATGTTCCTATACATGACTGATATGTTCAGCTGTCTAAACCAGATAACACATGGATTTCTACTGTATAGATTGTGTGTATTATACCATATACGACTGATGTGTTTTAGTTGTCTGAACCAGAGGAGACCTTGATGTTTACGGTAGCCTGGGCATGCTTTCTTTTCCTTAGATTCCTGGTGAGGAGATTCTTGTTTAAGTCATAATCATGTCTTAATTACAGTATGTCATAAATGAACATAATTTGGGAAGCTCATTTCTTGGTTTTCGCGGTGTGCATTGTTTTCACCAGTCTTGGAAAATTAAAGCTTTATCCAGACTAGTTATTCTTATAAGTCAAGACTTTAACCCCCTGGAGTCGATTGACTCACCCTCTGATCATTTAACCACACAAGACATGGAGGAAGGAGTAGAATTTCAGGAAATGTGCTTTAAAACAAAAACAAACAAATTACGGGAACTTTAAAACTTGCAACATGTTCTCTCCGCCAACAAAGAGGGGTGTGAACAGTTTGGGGTCGCATGGAACATGCCTTAGCATCCAGAACATCCTCTCAAACACTCCCTGTGTGAACTTATGTGGCTTTATACGCTCCTCACAGATAGATTGAGCAATATTAGTAGCTGCTCTGTTCTGCTTTAAGACCAGCCACGCACTGCGGGTTAGTGATATCAGAGCTGTTGTTCTGTTGACTCGTCCTCCAGCCATTTCTCCCTCTCTCTCTCCATCTCCCTCCTTTTCCCCTGGTTATTGTTCTGTTGTGAGACCAGCTGTCAGCCAATGAGCAGTGAGTCAGTGACCTTCTCCTAACAAGCCCCTTACATCTCTGCCCGGAGACCCCTGCTGGCCATGGGAGGGTGCTTTGAGGTCCAATCAGACTGAAGGACAGACAGCACTAATGTGCTGGGCGCTGAGGGCAGTGGAGATGGTGTGAGGGAGGTGAGCCTTCACACCACTACCACCAACACTGTCAGATCCTTCACGTCAAACCCTCCCTCCATGCATCTGAGTCACCCCAAAGCAATCGGCTAGGTTTGAGGTGTGGGCTATGTTACATTCAGCTAGGTTTGAGGTGTGGGCTATGTTACATTCGGCTAGGTTTGAGGTGTGGGCTATGTTACAATCGGCTCGGTTTGAGGTGTGTGCTATGTTACAATCAGCTCGGTTTGAGGTGTGGGCTATGTTACATTTAGCTAGGTTTGAGGTGTGGGCTATGTTACATTCAGCTAGGTTTGAGGTGTGGGCTATGTTACATTCGGCTAGGTTTGAGGTGTGGGCTATGTTACATTCAGCTAGGTTTGAGGTGTGGGCTATGTTACATTCAGCTAGGTTTGAGGTGTGGGCTATGTTACATTCAGCTAGGTTTGAGGTGTGGGCTATGTTACATTCAGCTAGGTTTGAGGTGTGGGCTATGCTACATTTGGCAAGGTTTGAGGTGTGGGCTATGTTACATTCAGCTAGGTTTGAGGTGTGGGCTATGTTACATTCAGCTAGGTTTGAGGTGTGGGCTATGTTTATGAGACAAGCTTGATTTTGGACTGCAGGGGTCCCGTGTCTGAAGGGAGGGAAGGATGGCAGGAATGAAACGAAGGAAGGAAGGAAGGAAATTAAATGAAATGAAAAGGAAGGAAGGAAGGAAATTAAATGAAATAAAGAAATAAAGAAAGAAAGAAAGAAAGGAAATGAAGATTTGGCTGCTGTTGCTAAAGGAGTGTGAGGTATGATGAGATGCATGCCACCTTCCTCTGTTGGTTCCTGACCAGAGATATTACAATATGGGCTGTAGCAGAGGTCACTTTGGAGGGATGGAGGGAGGGAGGGAGAGAGGGAGGGAAGGAGGGCTGTGACAAGGGACTGTGTGATCTTTATTCTCTGTCACGCTGTGACAAGGGACTCTGTGATCTTTATTCTCTGTCACGCTGTGACAAGAGACTGGGTCTTTAGCCCCCACTCCTCCAGTTGTCAAAGAGAAAGTGAAAAGGTCATGGTCTATCTAGTCCAGTCTTTCTACATTCTGGTGCTGAGGTAGCTGAGCATCATGGACATCATCTGGGATATCGTTGAAATTGTCCTTTTTATTTGCTCCTCCAGTGCATTTAATCAGCTAATAATAGAGTTCAAGTTGAAATTCAATGGACAACAATAGTAATTTGTATGCTGAGATGTTTCTGTACTCTAGGTTGGTTAAATCTAGTCCATCTGCTGAGATGATTCTGTACTCTAGGTTGGTTAAATCTAGTCCATCTGCTAAGATGATTCTGTACTCTAGGTTGGTTAAATGAAGTCCATCTGCTGAGATGATTCTGTACTCTAGGTTGGTTAAATCTAGTCCATCTGCTGAGATGATTCTGTACTCTAGGTTGGTTAAATGTAGTCCATCTGCTGAGATGATTCTGTACTCTAGGTTGGTTAAATGAAGTCCATCTGCTGAGATGATTCTGTACTCTAGGTTGGTTAAATCTAGTCCATCTGCTGAGATGATTCTGTACTCTAGGTTGGTTAAATGTAGTCCATCTGCTGAGATGATTCTGTACTCTAGGTTGGTTAAATGTAGTCCATCTGCTGAGATGATTCTGTACTCTAGGTTGGTTAAATGTAGTCCATCTGCTGAGATGATTCTGTACTCTAGGTTGGTTAAATGTAGTCCATCTGCTGAGATGATTCTGTACTCTAGGTTGGTTAAATGAAGTCCATCTGCTGAGATGATTCTGTACTCTAGGTTGGTTAAATCTAGTCCATCTGCTGAGATGATTCTGTACTCTAGGTTGGTTAAATCTAGTCCATCTGCTGAGATGTTTCTGTACTCTAGGTTGGTTAAATGAAGTCCATCTGCTGAGATGATTCTGTACTCTAGGTTGGTTAAATGAAGTCCATCTGCTGAGATGATTCTATACTCTAGGTTGGTTAAAGGAAGTTCAGACATGAAAATGATTCATTCTTGTCAAATAAAATGGCATTCAATTCATATTTAGTTTGCATTTCTTTTTGTAGGTTTTTCAGTGCTTGAAAACCACTAGACCCTGACCTATTCCCATTAAAAGCCCAGCAGTGCTTGTAAACCACTAGACCCTGACCTATTCCCATTAAAAGCCCAGCAGTGCTTGAAAACCACTAGACCCTGACCTATTCCCATTAAAAGCCCAGTAGTGCTTGAAAACCACTAGACCCTGACCTATTCCCATTAAAAGCCCAGCAGTGCTTGTAAACCACTAGACCCTGACCTATTCCCATTAAAAGCCCAGCAGTGCTTGAAAACCACTAGACCCTGACCTATTCCCATTAAAAGCCCAGCAGTGCTTGAAAACCACTAGACCCTGACCTATTCCCATTAAAAGCCCAGCAGTGCTTGAAAACCACTAGACCCTGACCTATTCCCATTAAAAGCCCAGCAGTGCTTGAAAACCACTAGACCCTGACCTATTCCCATTAAAAGCCCAGTAGTGCTTGAAAACCACTAGACCCTGACCTATTCCCATTAAAAGCCCAGCAGTGCTTGTAAACCACTAGACCCTGACCTATTCCCATTAAAAGCCAGTAGTGCTTGAAAACCACTAGACCCTGACCTATTCCCATTAAAAGCCCAGCAGTGCTTGAAAACCACTAGACCCTGACCTATTCCCATTAAAAGCCCAGCAGTGCTTGAAAACCACTAGACCCTGACCTATTCCCATTAAAAGCCCAGCAGTGCTTGAAAACCACTAGACCCTGACCTATTCCCATTAAAAGCCCAGCAGTGCTTGAAAACCACTAGACCCTGACCTATTCCCATTAAAAGCCCAGCAGTGCTTGAAAACCACTAGACCCTGACCTATTCCCATTAAAAGCCCAGCAGTGCTTGAAAACCACTAGACCCTGACCTATTCCCATTAAAAGCCCAGCAGCGCTAGAAAACCACTAGACCCTGACCTATTCCCATTAAAAGCCCAGCAGCGCTTGAAAACCACTAGACCCTGACCTATTCCCATTAAAAGCCCAGCAGCGCTTGAAAACCACTAGACCCTGACCTATTCCCATTAAAAGCCCAGCAGCGCTTGAAAACCACTAGACCCTGACCTATTCCCATTAAAAGCCCAGCAGTGCTTGAAAACCACTAGACCCTGACCTATTCCCATTAAAAGCCCAGCAGTGCGTTCCATTTGAAGTCATTATTGCCTGGATAGGTTCATTCATGGGAAACCTGTAGCTATAGCAACAGACTATTCTTTTTACAAATGGTACTGAATCAAAGAGGCGACGTTCCATTAGTCATTCTCTTTAAGGGAAACTGGGGGAACAAAGGTCTACCATGACGACAAATAAAATATATTCAGTTATGAATATAAGAGTCCATGCTGATGACAAACCCTTTTCAGGTTCTTATTTTTGTTGGGAACACAATTAGGTCCATTTTCTGGCACGAAGAACCTCTTCTGCTGCTGTCCTTCACTGAGACTGACAATTCATTTCTAAAGTTTCCTACTTGGAAAACGTTACCTGAAAATCATCAATGTTTGTGTATATATACAGTGGGAAGAACAAGTAGTTGATACACTGCCGATTTTGCAGGTTTTCCTACTTACAAAGCATGTAGAGGTCTGTAATGTTTTTATCATAGGAACACTTCAACTGTGAGAGACGGAATCTAAAACAAAAATCCAGAAAATCACATTGTATGATTTTTAAGTAATTAATTTGCATTTTATTGCATGACATAAGTATTTGATACATCAGAAAATGTGATGTGAGCATCCCCATTAGTTATTGTAAAGTACAACAGTGACTGATGGTCATTTTAATATATATATATATATATATTAGTCCACAAGGCCCTTCAGCCAACTTCTAGGTTTTACAGGTTTTGTTCGGGCTCCATGCTTTCAGAACAGACAGGTATGGAGATAAGAGAGGAAAATAGTGGAGACAGGAGGAGAGGAGAGGAAAGGAAATAGAGGAGACGAGGAGAGGAAAGGAAATAGAGGAGACAAGACGAGAGGAGTGTAAGAGGAGACGAGAGGGAAAAAAAGAGGAGACGAGAGGAAAATAGAGGAGCAGATGAGAGGAGGAGAGGAGAATAGGTAAGGAGAGCTTTATATTTCCTACTTGTGTCTGAGCTTGAAATGCTGTACTATCTGTTTCCTATTGTCTCATATTCCATATAACACACCTTCCTCTCCAACTGCTTTCCCTGTAGCCTCTTGCCTGATTGGGAACACATTTACAACTTTGTTCCTTTTCTGGCACTAACATCCTGAGGTTCGTCTACTGCTTCACTGAGAGAGACAGACCATTTATTCAACCCTGTCAGGTGAAAACCTCTTATCTCCACTTTTCAGGGAATGGAGAAAAAAAACGACCATATTTTCCCATTAACGAACATACAATTACCCAACTTCAGAAGCTATTTTGAATCCATTTTCTTGGTCCTAGAGTCATGACATCAGCACATTGAAGGGAGTTACTTTATATAACCCCAGTTTTCTCCTAACTCTACCTCTGTGTTGACATGAAGGCATTCCAGATATGATGTCCACTATGTGCTAATGCTTGATGTAGCTACATGCGTATTTATCTTTACGACAAGCTATACCTATACACAATTAATACTATCTAATCTGAGCTAACAAAACAGCCCTGATATAGTTAAGCAATAAGGCTTGAGGGGGTGTGGTATATGGCCAATATACCACGGCTAAGGGCTGTTCTTACGTACGACGCAGCGCAGAGTGCCTGGACACAGCCCTTAGCCGTGGTATATTGGCCATATACCCCAAACCCCCCGAGGTTCCTTATTGATATTATACACTGGCTACCAACGTAATTAGAGCAGTTAAAATAAATGTTTTATCATATCTGTGGTATACCACGGCTGTCAGCCAATAAGAATTCAGGACTCATACAACCCAGTTTATAATGAAACTTTGGATATGGCCTCTTCCAGGTTATGGTTATTTTGCCCATGTGCAGTATCACCATCTGGATAGCTGGTTGTGTTTTATGGTTGTGTTTTCTGCATGTTATTGTCCAAGTATAAGAGTCCCTGCTGATGAGAAACACGTTCCTCATTGTCTCAGGTTCTTATTTTTGATTGGGAACACAATTACAATTTGGTTCATTTTCTGGCACAAACAAAGATTTCTGCTGCTCCTTCACCGACTCAGACAATTTATTCTATATTTTACTTCTTCGAAAGCTTTACCTGAATTCCTCCCTGTATATTTATAGTACATTTGGTCCTTAAGTATGAGGGGTTCATTCAGGCTTCTTGCTTTCAGAACAGACAGGGTATGAAGATCTTAAGAGGAGAGAAGGGGGTTGAGGAGAATAGAATAGAGGAGAGGAGGGTTCCCCTGTACTTACATTAAGGCATTCTAGATAACATGATATGTACAGCAGTAGATATATTCTAGATTAGATGATATGTACAGCAGTAGATATATTCCAGATTAGATGATATGTACAGCAGTAGATATATTCCAGATTAGATGATATGTACAGCAGAAGATATATTCCAGATTAGATGATATGTACAGCAGTAGATCTATTCCAGATTAGATGATATGTACAGCAGTAGATATATTCCAGATTAGATGATATGTACAGCAGAAGATATATTCCAGATTAGATGATATGTACAGCAGTAGATCTATTCCAGATTAGATGATATGTACAGCAGAAGATATATTCTAGATTAGATGATATGTACAGCAGTAGATATATTCCAGACTAGATGTCCACAATGTGTTAATGCTTGATGTAGCTATATGTTTAGTCCTATTTATGACAGCTGTGTATAAATAAAACGCATCACCTCTAATCAGCCACTACCAAATGCTAAAAGGAGTGTCCTATCAAGGTGCATTAGATTCATAGCAGGCCTGGAGTGTCCTATCAAGATGCATTAGATTCATAGCAGGCCTGGAGTGTCATATCAAGATGCATTAGATTCATAGCAGGCCTGGAGTGTCCTATCAAGGTGCATTAGATTCATAGCAGGCCTGGAGTGTCATATAAAGGTGCATTAGATTCATAGCAGGCCTGGAGTGGCAGATTACAAATCAACAAAATACAAGATTTGGAAGAAATGTCTTCTCCTGAGAATAATTCTTCAGAATTCTTAAAACGTAATAAATGATTGAAGATTAAAGCGGTGTCTCTTTAAATCCAACAGTCTGATTACCTACACCTATCAGCTAACAGCCCTGTTATGGTCTATTTTGGGTAGTGACATTTTTTACAACTATTTCGTATTCCTGCGCCTGTCTCCAATCATTATACACAGTGACTCAGGCATTAATGGGGTCTGTATCAGATCCTGTGTCTCAGGTATTAATGGGGTCTGTATCAGATCATGTGACTCAGGTATTAATGGGGTCTGTATCAGATCATGTGACTCAGGCATTAATGGGGTCTGTATCAGATCATGTGACTCAGGCATTAATGGGGTCTGTATCAGATCATGTGACTCAGGTATTAATGGGGTCTGTATCAGATCATGTGACTCAGGTATTAATGGGGTCTGTATCAGATCATGTGACTCAGGTATTAATGGGGTCTGTATCAGATCATGTGACTCAGGTATTAATGGGGTCTGTATCAGATCATGTGACTCAGGTATTAATGGGGTCTGTATCAGATCCTGTGACTCAGGTATTAATGGGGTCTGTATCAGATCATGTGACTCGGGTATTAATGGGGTCTGTATCAGATCCTGTGACTCAGGTATTAATGGGGTCTGTATCAGATCCTGTGACTCAGGTATTAATGGGGTCTGTATCAGATCATGTGACTCAGGTATTAATGGGGTCTGTATCAGATCATGTGACTCAGGTATTAATGGGGTCTGTATCAGATCATGTGACTCAGGTATTAATGGGGTCTGTATCAGATCCTGTGACTCAGGTATTAATGGGGTCTGTATCAGATCATGTGACTCAGGTATTAATGGGGTCTGTATCAGATCATGTGACTCAGGTATTAATGGGGTCTGTATATAAAAGGGAAAGGGGGATACCTAGTCAGTTGTACAACAATGTATTCAACTAAAATGTGTCTTCAGCATTTAACCCAAACCCTCTGAGAGGTGCGGGGGGCTGCTTTAATTGACGTCAACTGCGCCCAGGGAGCAGTTATTTGGGGTTGCCTTGCTCAAGGGCAGAACGGCAGATTTTTCCACCTTGCCAGCTCGGGATTCAAACAAGCGCCCTTTTGGCTACTGGCTCATTGCTCTTAACTGTTAGGCTACCTGCTACCTGAGGGACCCAGAGGTCTCCAGGACCCTCTAATGGAGCCCTAAGTGCCCAGAGAAGAGGTGCTGAGAGCGGGCAGTCCTCAAAGAGATACAGCCAAGAGGTCAACAGCAGGCCACAGTGATTCAGAAATCTCTATGTGTTCTGCATCGGGAGGAAAAACCCACCACTTCATATACATATGTACTACTCTGTGGATGTTCTGTGCCCAGTCACGTGTTTGATCCCTGTTCCTGTGTTTATTGTTTTGGTTTGTTTCCTTGTGGATTGTGACAAAAATGGTGTTTACAGTGTATGGTTTTAGCCTAACGTGTTGACAGTGTCGTGTGTAGTTTTAACCTAACGTGTTGCCAGTGTCGTGTGCAGTTTTAACCTAACGTGTTGACAGTGTAGTGTGCAGTTTTAACCTAACGTGTTGACAGTGTAGTGTGCAGTTTTAACCTAACGTGTTGACAGTGTAGTGTGCAGTTTTAACCTGACGTGTTGACAGTGTAGTGTGCAGTTTTAACCTAACGTGTTGACAGTGTCGTGTGCAGTTTTAGCCTAGAGTGTTTACAGTGTAGTATGTTGTTTTTATTATAGTGTTTATAGTTTAGTGTGTAGTTTTAGCCTAGAGTTTTTACAGTGTAGTTTTAGTCTAGAGTATTTTCAGTGTAGTGTGGTGTTTTATCGTAGAGCGTTTACAGTTTAGTGTGTTGTTTTATCGTAGTGTTTACAGTGTAGTGTGTCGTTTTTATCGTAGAGCGTTTACAGTTTAGTGTGTCGTTTTATCGTAGAGTGTTTACAGTGTAGTTTTAGTCTAGAGTATTTTCAGTGTAGTGTGTAGTTTTTAGCCTAGAGTGTTTATAGTGTACATATTGCATGTGGATCGGTGTAAATTCCTAGGTTCTATATTCTGTATATTGTGCTTCTCGTCTGTCTGTATACTCTGTACTCTGAAATATCTCTGTAATACTCTGTATTCCTGCTGTACAGTATGTAAATCCACTGGTGGAATAAAGGTGATAGTGATTCTATGTGCCTCACTCTGAGAACAATGGATTCATATGGAGATGTAACAGATTGACCCAAATCCACTACCCTCCCATACCCTGTAAACATGTCATGGTTATTCTGATGTCCTTTCTGTATAGCAATAACTACTAACACACCATTTAACACCCCATAATATGAAACCTCCAGGCATTGAGCCTCTTTCTATGCATTTAAAACAGACCTGACACCCGCAGCGAGTACCAGCCAGCAGCTGCAGAACTGCACGAAAATAAGAGAACTCATCCAACACAGTACCAAATGGTGCCCTATTCCCTATATAGTGCACTACTTTTAACCACAGCCCTGTGGACCCTGGTCAAAAGTAGAGCACTACATAGGGAATAGGGCGCCACTTGGGACTCCAACCCATGGTCGTCAAAAACACTACCGTCTTCATCGTCTTCACCGGATCTCAGAAGCACTTAGCAGGAACAGAACCGGCTGACACACAGACAGCATATTGCTGCTGACTCCTCAGTAGCATCCTGCTCTGACGAGGACAAGCTGTGCTGATGGATGTCCCAAATGGCACCCTATTCTCTATATAATGTAGTGCACTACTTTTGACCAGAGCCCTATGGGGTAGTGCACTACATAGGGAATAGGGTGCCAATTGAGTTGCAACACATAGTTCACACCACAACCCCCACATGGCTCCAAGGTCTTTGGTTCCAAATGTGTGATCGCACCTTTTTAACGTCGTCATCGCTGTGTAAGGTGAGAGTCCGATGAAATGCCTCGAAAAAAGGGAGTTTGTGACGTTTTCTCCTGCTAACACCCCTGCCTTGGCCCGTTCTGCCTTGGCCCGTTCTGCCAAGACCTGCCTTGGCCCGTTCTGACAAGAACAAGCTGGCTACCTGTCCCAAAACACACCCATAGGGCCCATAGGTAGCTCGCAATAAAACATAAACAACATGACCAAAAGTACGTGGACACCTGCTCGTCAAACATCTCGTTCTAAAATCATGGGCATTCATTTGGAGTTGGTCCCCCTTTGCTGCTATAACAGCCTCCTCTCTTCTGGGAAGGCTTTCCACTAGATGTTGGAACATTGCTGCGTGGACTTGCTCCCATTTAGCCACAAGAGCATTAGTGAGGTTTGGCACTGATGTTGGGTGATTAGGCCTGGCTCGCAGTTGGCGTTCCAATTCATCCCATAGATGTTCGATGGGTTTGAGGTCAGGGCTCTGTGCAGGCCAGTCAAGTTCTTCCACACCGATCTCGACAAACCATTTCTGTATGGACCTCGCTTTGTGCATGGGGGCATTGCCATGCTGAAACAGGAAAGGGCCTTCCCCAAACTATTGCCACAAAGTTGGAAGCACAGAATCATCTAGAATGTAATTTTTACCCACTGCACTTCAGCACTCGGGGGTCCTGTTCTTTGAGCTTCTGTGGACTACCACTTCGCGGCTGAGCCGTTGTTGCTCCTAGACATTTGCACTTCACAATAACAGCACTTACAGTTGACCTGGGCAGCTCTAGCAGGGCAGACATTTGACGAGCTGACTTGTTGGAAAGGTGGCATCCTTTGACGGTGCCACGTTGAAAGTCACTGAGCTCTTCAGTAAGGCCATTTTCTACCTCCAATGTTTGTTTATGGAGATTGCATGGCTGTGTGCTCAATTTTATACACCTGTCAGCAACGGGTGTGGCTGAAATAGTCAAATCCACTAATTTTGAAAGTGTCTACATACTTTTGTGTATATATAGTGTATATACTATATAGGGAATAGTGTGCCATTTGTGACACAGCCATAGAGGTGAGAAGATTGACGTTCTCAGAACAAAATACATTAGGTCTCATTTTACTGTGACACATCATGTGAAATGCATCTGAAAGGGATTTAGCATAACTGAATGTACTTGTACGTGTTTCTAGGGCTCATTTCTCAAAGAGCCATTGTTCTCAGCTTCCTGTCAAAAGAAAAGGCCAACCTCCTGAAAACAGAAACAGGGTCAATTGAGAGGTGATTTTACTGTGACACATCCAGGCACATTCTATAGGCAAAAATGTCCACTGTTCTAACCCAATGGCATTAGATTGAGTTGTTGCCCATCGTGGCCCAATCATTACGCTGTTCTAACCATAGAATTAGTAAAGGATATGTGTTTAATGGAAAATAATAAATGACGTGAAAGGTGTGTCCCACAACGCGCTAGCGGAGTCTGTCTGGGACAGGTAGCACGTCCGGTGAACAGGTCAGAGTTTCGTATCTGTAGGCAGAACAGTTGAAACTGGAGCAGCAGCACGGCTAGGTGGACTGGGGGCAGCAAGGAGTCATCAGGCCAGGTAGTCCTGAGGCATGGTCCTAGGGCTCAGGTCCTTCGAGAGAGAGAAAGAGAGAGATAATTCAATTCACACAGGACACCGGATAAGAAAGGAGAGATACTCCAGATATAACAGACTGACCCTATCCCCCCGACACATAAACTACTGCAGCATAAATACTGGAGGCTGAGACAGGAGGGGTCGGGAGACACTGTGGCCCCATCTGACGATAACCCCAGACAGGGTCAAACAGGCAGGATATAACCCCACCCACTTTGCCAAAGCACAGCCCCCACACCACTAGAGGGATATCTTCAAACACCAACCTACCATCCTGAGACAAGGCCGAGTATAGCCCACAAAGATCTCCGCCATGGCACAACCCAAGAGGGGGCGCTAACCCAGACAGGATGGACCCATCTCAATCTAATGGCATTGGGATAGAACAGCGTAATGATTGGGCCACGATGGACCCGTCTCAATCTAATGGCATTGGGATTGACGACTCTGACAACTCTGATCTTTACTTATCACACAGTCCAGCAGAGGTCAAGTAACCATGGATGATTAGTAACCAGGCCAGCTCAGTACAGATACTACCATGGAGGATTAGTAACCAGGCCAGCTCAGTACAGATACTACCATGGAGGATTAGTAACCAGCTCAGTACAGATACAACCATGGAGGATTAGTAACCAGCTCAGTACAGATACAACCATGGATGATTAGTAACCAGGCCAGCTCAGTACAGATACTACCATGGAGGATTAGTAACCAGGCCAGCTCAGTACAGATACTACCATGGAGGATTAGTAACCAGGCCAGCTCAGTACAGATACTACCATGGAGGATTAGTAACCAGGCCAGCTCAGTACAGATACTACCATGGAGGATTAGTAACCAGGCCAGCTCAGTACAGATACTACCATGGAGGATTAGTAACCAGGCCAGCTCAGTACAGATACTACCATGGAGGATTAGTAACCAGGCCAGCTCAGTACAGATACTACCATGGAGGATTAGTAACCAGGCCAGCTCAGTACAGATACTACCATGGAGGATTAGTAACCAGGCCAGCTCAGTACAGATACTACCATGGAGGATTAGTAACCAGCTCAGTACAGATACTACCATGGAGGATTAGTAACCAGACCAGCTCAGTACAGATACTACCATGGAGGATTAGTAACCAGGCCAGCTCAGTACAGATACTACCATGGAGGATTAGTAACCAGCTCAGTACAGATACTACCATGGAGGATTAGTAACCAGACCAGCTCAGTACAGATACAACCATGGAGGATTAGTAACCAGGCCAGCTCAGTACAGATACTACCATGGAGGATTAGTAACCAGGCCAACTCAGTACAGATACTACCATGGAGGATTAGTAACCAGGCCAGCTCAGTACAGATACTACCATGGAGGATTAGTAACCAGGCCAGCTCAGTACAGATACTACCATGGAGGATTAGTAACCAGGCCAACTCAGTACAGATACTACCATGGAGGATTAGTAACCAGGCCAGCTCAGTACAGATACTACCATGGAGGATTAGTAACCAGGCCAACTCAGTACAGATACTACCATGGAGGATTAGTAACCAGACCAGCTCAGTACAGATACTACCATGGAGGATTAGTAACCAGGCCAGCTCAGTACAGATACTACCATGGAGGATTAGTAACCAGGCCAGCTCAGTACAGATACTACCATGGAGGATTAGTAACCAGCTCAGTACAGATACTACCATGGAGGATTAGTAACCAGGCCAGCTCAGTACAGATACTACCATGGAGGATTAGTAACCAGGCCAGCTCAGTACAGATACTACCATGGAGGATTAGTAACCAGGCCAGCTCAGTACAGATACTACCATGGAGGATTAGTAACCAGGCCAGCTCAGTACAGATACTACCATGGAGGATTAGTAACCAGACCAGCTCAGTACAGATACTACCATGGAGGATTAGTAACCAGCTAAGTACAGATACTACCATGGAGGATTAGTAACCAGGCCAGCTCAGTACAGATACTACCATGGAGGATTAGTAACCAGGCCAGCTCAGTACAGCTCAGTACAGATACTACCATGGAGGATTAGTAACCAGCTAAGTACAGATACTACCATGGAGGATTAGTAACCAGACCAGCTCAGTACAGATACTACCATGGAGGATTAGTAACCAGGCCAGCTCAGTACAGCTCAGTACAGATACTACCATGGATGATTAGTAACCAGGCCAGCTCAGTACAGATACTAACATGGAGGATTAGTAACCAGCTCAGTACAGATACTACCATGGAGGATTAGTAACCAGGCCAGCTCAGTACAGATACTACCATGGAGGATTAGTAACCAGGCCAGCTCAGTACAGATACTACCATGGAGGATTAGTAACCAGGCCAGCTCAGTACAGCTCAGTACAGATACTACCATGGAGGATTAGTAACCAGGCCAGCTCAGTACAGATACAACCATGGAGGATTAGTAACCAGGCCAGCTCAGTACAGATACTACCATGGAGGATTAGTAACCAGGCCAGCTCAGTACAGATACTACCATGGAGAATTAGTAACCAGGCCAGCTCAGTACAGATACTACCATGGAGGATTAGTAACCAGACCAGCTCAGTACAGATACAACCATGGAGGATTAGTAACCAGACCAGCTCAGTACAGATACTACCATGGAGGATTAGTAACCAGACCAGCTCAGTACAGATACTACCATGGAGGATTAGTAACCAGGCCAGCTCAGTACAGATACTACCATGGAGGATTAGTAACCAGGCCAGCTCAGTACAGCTCAGTACAGATACTACCATGGAGGATTAGTAACCAGGCCAGCTCAGTACAGATACTACCATGGAGGATTAGTAACCAGACCAGCTCAGTACAGATACTACCATGGAGGATTAGTAACCAGCTCAGTACAGATACTACCATGGAGGATTAGTAACCAGGCCAACTCAGTACAGATACTACCATGGAGGATTAGTAACCAGGCCAACTCAGTACAGATACAGCGTGGCATGGCTCATTTTGTCTCCAGCTCAGTAGTGTGAAATGGGTTCAGTTGTTGGCAGTTGGCACATAGACTTTTATGTTCATTGTGTTAATTGCTTATTAGTAACAGAGCCTAATAAATAACTTTGTTAGTATGCTGTGTTGTGGACAGACATAGGAACCGTCTGGACCTTGTCATTCAGATCACTGCTGGCAGAGGGGATAGATGGCTAACTAATTATCTGCCAACCTGTGGAAAGAAAACCTGAAAGGATGATGAACAAGGAAGTGTGAAGAGATCAATATAGAAGTCCTTTTAAATTGAAGATTCAAGCCATTAAAATCAAGTGTACTTAGAGAGTGCTACTGGACCGTTGTTATAGTTCCATCCATCACATTATCTCTGCGAGGCATTGATCTGGTCTGTGTCCCAAATGGCACTTCATTCACTACATAGTGCACTACTTTAGACCAGGGCACATAGGGCTCTGGTCAGCAGTATTGGATAGGGTGTCATTTGGAACGCACACCTTTGTGTGTCACATTAGAATCATCTGCCGAGGCGAAGCGCTGTCGGTGTCCAGACGATGTTTACGCTTTCTGTCAAGCAGAGATAAAACAGAATATCTTGTTAATGCTCTCTCTCTCTCTCTCTCTCTGTCTCTCTCTCTCTCTCTCTCTCTCTCTCTCTCTCTCTCTCTCTCTCTCTCTCTCTCTCTCTCTCTCTCTCTCTCTCTCTCTCTCTCTCTCTCTCTCTCTCTCTCTCTCTCTCTCTCTCTCTCTCTCTCTCTCTCTCTCTCTCTCTCTCTCTACCTCTCTCTCTCTCTCTCTCTCTCTCTCTCTACCTCTCTCTCTCTCTCTCTCTCCTTCTGTGGTTCGATGCCTGGTGTGCTCTTTGACTGACATGTTTTTTGTAAAGCTACTTCTGCTGTGTAGTCGGCGTAAATGCACCAACTCATTGGACCCAGCGTGCATAACGTCACGGGAACGTGAACTCTCATTAAATGCTTGTCCAACTTGAATTATAACACAAAGACATCGACAGAGACTTTTGCTCAGGGGTAACATGGCATTTTAGTGGATTCACTTGCCCACTTAACAAAATTACCTTTGACTCTTTGAGTGGGTGGAGTTGGGAAAAAAGTCACCTTGAGAATTGTCAATATGTGCCAAAAAAAATACACTTTGGAAACTTTGTCCCCTAATTCCACCCCTGTGTTTAAACAAATGCCTTGGAATCTCTAGTCTGGAGGAGGTAGTCAGAGAGCCAGCTTCTGTAGACACAGATCAATACAATGCTTAGGCAACATTTAGCAGTTTGACACTAAAAACCTTTTTCATTTAGAACAACTTGGGTGACGGTAGTCATGTCCTTCAGCGGACCTGAAAATGAGTTTCAGAAGTGTGGAAGCAAGTGTTATGTTTCTGGTTGTCTGCGTCCCAAATGATAATGAAATGAAAGCACTATGTAGTGTACTATTTAGGCAATAGGACTCAAGGTCAAAAGTATTGTGTAGGGAATAGGGTAGCGTTTGGGACTGATCCGTAGTGACAACTCCCCCCCGATCCTAAATAGCGACGTGTTTAAGAGACAGCTGAGTCAAGCCAAGCCAGGGTCTGGTAAAAGTTAAACAAATATTGTTCCGACATAATTATACCAACATGTCACCCATCGGAGGTAGTGCCTCCTATGAGACACCAAATTTGGCGTCAGAGGTTTGGTACGTGATGGCGGTAAATCCCGTGAATGGCATTGGCAGAGGATCATTGTCCAATATATTAAATGGAACATAAACAGTTTGCTATAATATATAAACATGAACGTGTGTGTTATTTTTTATTTAACTACGCAAGTCAGTTCAGAACAACTTCTTTACATTGACCGCCTACACCGACCAAACCCGGATGACGCCGCCCTATGGGACTCCCAATCATGGCTGGATGTGATTCAGCCTGGATTTGAACCAGGTACTGTAGTGACGCCTCTTGCACAGAGATTCAGTGCCTTAGACAGCTGCGCCACTCGGGACCCCCTGTGTGTGTTGTTTAATGTCAAAAAACAAAGTTCTTTCAATCCCAATACCACAGACACAGGCAGGAGGTAGATAGTCAGTCCCAATACCACAGACACAGGCAGGAGGTAGATAGTCAGTCCCAATACCACAGACACAGGCAGGAGGTAGATAGTCAGTCCCAATACCACAGACACAGGCAGGAGGTAGATAGTCAGTCCCAATACCACAGACACAGGCAGGAGGTAGATAGTCAGTCCCAATACCACAGACACAGGCAGGAGGTAGATAGTCAGTTCCAATACCACAGACACAGGCAGGAGGTAGATAGACAGTGTTTACGGTTCTCTAATATCTAAGTATTAAAAGAGGGTTACAGGATAGAAGCAACACAGAACAGGCCCGGGCCCACACCACAATACAGAACACAGAACAGGCCCGGGCCCACACCACAACACAGAACACAGAACAGGCCCGGGCCCACACCACAACACAGAACACAGAACAGGCCCGGGCCCACATCAGAACACAGAACAGGCCCGGGCCCACATCACAACACAGAACACTGAACAGGCCCGGGCCCACACCACAACACAGAACACAGAACAGGCCCGGGCCCACACCACAACACACTCTAGAGTCTTTAGTTGCTTGGCATGAAGCGTTTGTCACCTCTGTGTTGGCATCATGGGGTTCCGATGCGGTAGTCATGGCCTCTGTGTTGGCATCATGGGGTTGCGATGCGGTAGTCATGGCCTCTGTGTTGGCATCAATGGGTTCCGATGCGGTAGTCACGGCCTCTGCGTTGGCATCATGGGGTTCCGATGCGGTAGTCACGGCCTCTGTGTTGGCATCATGGGGTTGTGATGCGGTAGTCATGGCCTCTGTGTTGGCATTATGGGGTTGCGATGCGGTAGTCACGGCCTCTGTGTTGGCATCATGGGGTTGTGATGCGGTAGTCATGGCCTCTACACAATCACACCTCGTCCGGCTCTTTGTCCCGAGCAGGGTTGTTACGGTCGGCTCTTTGTCCCGAGCAGGGTTGTAACGGTCAGCTCTTCCCGAGCAGGGTTGTTACGGTCGGCTCTTTGTCCCGAGCAGGGTTGTAACGGTCAGCTCTTCCCGAGCAGGGTTGTTACGGTCGGCTATTCCCGAGCAGGGTTGTTACGGTCGGCTCTTCCCGAGCGGGGTTGTTACGGTCGGCTCTTCCCGAGCGGGGTTGTTAGGGTCGGCTCTTCCCGAGCAGGGTTGTTACGGTCGGCAGGGTCACTCATCCAGTCCCTTCTCCCCGGACGTGGCGGTAGTGGTGTGGCTGAACACAGCCTGTTGCACCTGTCCTCTCCAGGGCTGGCTTGATATCTGCTGAATATTGTCTGAGAGTTGTCTTTGTGCAGGGGCAGCTCATTAACCCCAAAAGTCCTTATGGTGTGTGTGGCGTGGCTCAGGTCCCCGGTTAACACACTCATTCCCACAACGAAACCAGCACTCAAAAAGGGGTTAGGCAATTCACAGGAAAGGAAGTCACTAAAATGAGTAAATAAGAATTAAATCACAACACAGCACATGCTAGGAATTTATCCATATTAAAGCACTAAGTAAATCCTGAAGGAGAAGGTTCTGCTCTGTTTCAGCTGTTATGGTCAGCCTAGTTGTGTGAAGAAGGTACTGCTCTGTTTCAGCTGTTATGGTCAGCCTAGTTGTGTGAAGGAGAAGGTTCTGCTCTGTTTCAGCTGTTATGGTCAGCCTAGTTGTGTGAAGGAGAAGGTTCTGCTCTGTTTCAGCTGTTATGGTCAGCCTAGTTGTGTGAAGGAGAAGGTACTGCTCTGTTTCAACTGTTATGGTCAGCCTAGTTGTGTGAAGAAGGTGCTTTAATTTCCTTCAGTGTCCTCTGAAATGTTTGGATCCTCTATGATGTAATGAGATTTGTGGATTCAAATAAAGTGTGTGTGTGTGTGTGTGTGTGGCGTAGAGCATACAGAGCCAACCGTCTACAGTCTACCACTCAGGCTGAATAATGTAGAGGTATACAACCGTCTACAGTCTACCACTCAGGCTGTATAATGTAGATGTGTACAACCGTCTACAGTCTACCCTCTTACAATGTAAAAAAAAAACAGCCCAAAAGTCAATGCCTCTTAAATAATGTGAGAATCACAGTAGGTCTTCCAGCAGATTGCAGTTGTGTAACAGCACTCAGTTCAACTTAACTTCACAGACATCTTAGAAAACAGGACAAAACGCCAATGTCTCGTAACAGAATGGGGGAATTGCTTTTGAATTTAAGTGTTACCAGCAAATAATAGTCTAGCAACACCAAACAGCACTCCTTTTAACAGAACTGTGTCTGGTCATTCCTGAAGCTAGTAAGAGTTCTGCTTTGGTTACATGATGACTGTCTTTGAGTTTAGTGTTTTTCTACAGAGTTAGATTTGTTTTCCTGAACACAAGACACTACTTGTGAAAACACATTCTTCTCTCAGGCTCAACAGCATTCTTTGCATACTGCAGTCATTTCATCAAGGCTGCATTGCAAATGGCATCCTGTTCCCTATGTAGTGCACTACTCTAATACCATGTAGTGCACTACTCTTACACTATGTAGTGCATTATGTAGGGAATAGTGTGCCATTTGGAATGCAAAGTCTTTATGGGAGTTGAGTTGGATATTTTCTTTCCCCGTGGATGACTAGAACCATGATGACGTTGGAGGGGAGGGCTGCAGTCTTATCGGCTCTCAACCAACCATGCAATTTTATTTATTTTTTGCATTATTCGTAACTTGTTTAGTACATAATGTTGCCGCTACCGTCTCTTATGACTGAAAAGAGCTTCTGGTCATCAGAACTGTGATTACTCGTCTCAAATCGGACGAAGAGTTTTTCTTCAATGAGCCGGACGGGAGGGAGATACTACAGACACCCGACCAGGCCCAGATCCCCGTCATTCTCTGGAGAAGAATACTGAGATTTTGTGGGAAAAGATGCCTTGTGAGGATCGGGCGACGAGTGGCTAATCTGCCTTTGCCTTCCATCCTGCTAGCTAACGTTCGATCGCTGGAAAATAAATGGGACAAACTGAAAGCACGTATATCCTACCAGCGGGACATTAAAAACTGTAATACCTTATCTTTCACAGAGTCGTGCCTGAACGACGACATTAAGAACATACAGCTGGTGGGTTATACACTCTATCGGCAGGACAGAACAGAAGCCTCTGGTATGACACGGGGCGGGGGCCTATGCATATATCTAAACAACAGCTGGTGCACGATATCTAAGGAAGTCTCTAGGTTTTTCTCGCCTGATGTAGAGTATCTCATGATAAGCTCTAGACCACACTATCTACCTAGAGAGTTTTCATCTGTATTTTTTGTAGCTGTCTATTTACCACCACAGACTGATGCTGGCACTAAGACCACACTCAATGAGCTGTATAAGGCCATAAGTAAACAGGAAAATGCTCATCCAGAGGCGGCGCTCCTAGTGGCCGGGAACTTTAATGCAGGGAAACTTAAATCAGTTTTACCTCATTTCTATCAGCATGTTAAATGTGTAACCAGAGGGGGGCAAAAAATTCTAGACCACCTTTACTCCACACACAGAGACACGTACAAGCTCTCCCTCGCTCTCCATTTGGCAAATCTGACCACAATTCTATCCTCCTGATTCCTGCTTTACAAACAAAAACTAAAGCAGGAAGCACCAGTGACTCGGTCTATGAAAAAGTGGTAAGATGAAGCAGATGGTAAACTACAGGACTGTTTTGTTAGCACAAACTGGAATATGTTCCGGGATTCTTCTTATGGCATTGAGGAGTACACCACATCAGTCACTGGCTTTATCAATAAGTGCATCGAGGACGTCGTCCCCATAGTGACTGTACGTACATACCCCAACCAGAAGCCATGGATTACAGGCAACCTTTAGCACTGAGCTAAAGGGTAGAGCTGCTGCTTTCAAGAAGCGGGACTCTAAACCGGAAGCTTATAATAAATCCTGCTATGTCCTCCAACGAACCATCAAACAGGCAAAGTGTCAATACAGGACTAAGATCGAATTGTACTACACCGGCTCCGACGCTCGTGGGATGTGGCAGGGCTTGCAAACTATTACAGACTACAAAGGGAAGCACAGCCGAGAGCTGCCCAGTGACACGAGCCTACCAGACAAGCTAAATAACTTCTATGCTCGCTTCGAGGCAAGTAACTCTGACGCATGCACGAGAGCATCAGCTGTTCCGGATGACTGTGTGATCACTCTCTCTGCAGCCGATGTGAGTAAGACCTTTAAGCAGGTCAACATTCACAAGGCCGCAGGGCCAGACGGATTACCAGAACGTGTACCAGCTGGCAAGTGTCTTCACTGACATTTTCAACCTCTCCCTGTCCGAGTCTGTAATACCAACATGTTTCAAGCAGACCACCATAGTCCCTGTGCCCAAGAGCACTAAGGTAACCTGCCTAAATGACTACCGACCCGTATGTGAGAATGCTATTCATTGACTACATCTCAGCATTCAACACCATAGTGCCCTCAAAGCTCATCACTAAGCTAAGGACCCTGGGACCAAACACCTGCCTCTGCAACTGGATCCTGGACTTCCTGACTGGCCGCCCCCAAGTTGTAAGAGTAGGTAACAACATATCCCCCACGCTGATCATCAACACGGGGGCCCCTCAGGGGTGTGTGTTCAGTCCCCTCCTGTACTCCCTGTTCACTCATGACTACAACAGTAGTAGGCCTGATCACCGACAACAACGAGACAGCCTATAATGTTTTTACTTTTTATTTAACCGAGAAGGGCTTATTGAGATTTGAAATCATCTTTTTCAAGAGCGTCCTGGCCAAGATGGGCACCAAGTCATTACACAATTACAGACAGACAACATGAAAAACTACAAGTAATTTAGTAAAAACCATAGAATTCACAAGAGTATAACAAAATCAAAAAACAGCAAATTAAAAACATTGACAGGTCAGGGAATCAGCCTCAAAATCCTTCATCAGTGATTTAAATACACCCAAGTTCTTCAAATTTACAAGTATTTTTGTAAGGTGTTCCAAGACGATGGCACGGAGTACATAAAAGCCCTTTTACCAAATTCAGTTGGGACATTTGGAACAGTTAGCAGGATAAAGTCCAGTGAACGAAGAGAGTCCCCACCACATTTCTGAACAATAAAAATGTCCAAATGAACAGGTAGTGAACCCAAAATGGCTTTGTAAATAAAAGTATACCAGTGAATGAGCCTACGAGTGACTAGAGAAGGCCAGCCAACCCTGGTATATAAAGTGCAGTGTCGCGTAAGGTTTTTGCAGTTTATAATACATCTCAATAAGGAGGAAGTCAGAGACCTGACTAAAGCGTCTCCACCTCTCCCCCTCTGGTGGGAGAGACCCACTGTAACCTGATCCTTCACATCTTCACAGGAGAGTTATGACACAACTTTGCTGGTTCTGCCCGCTGCTACAATGTATCAATTTTGCTGGTTCTGCCCGCTCTGCCCGCTGTTACAATGTATCAATTTTGCTGGTTCTGCCCGCTGTTACAATGTATCAATTTTGCTGGTTCTGCCCGCTGTTACAATGTATCAATTTTGCTGGTTCTACCCGCTGTTACAATGTATCAATTATGCTGGTTCTGCCCGCTGCTACAATGTATCAATTTTGCTGGTTCTGCCCGCTGTTACAATGTATCAATTTTGCTGGTTCTGCCCGCTGTTACAATGTATCAATTTTGCTGGCTCTGCCCGCTCTGCCCGCTGTTACAATGTATCAATTTTGCTGGCTCTGCCCGCTCTGCCCGCTGTTACAATGTATCAATTTTGCTGGCTCTGCCCGCTCTGCCCGCTGCTACAATGTATCAATTTTGCTGGCTCTGCCCGCTGCTACAATGTATCAATTTTGCTGGTTCTGCCCGCTGTTACAATGTATCAATTTTACTGGCTCTGCCCGCTGCTACAATGTATCAATTTTACTGGCTCTGCCCGCTGCTACAATATATAAACATTGATCACTCTGCCCGCTGCTACAATGTATCAAATGTACAAAACTAACAACAGAAGACTGATCAGGGTCTGCATCCCCCCTCGCCATCATTGCTACATTAGATTTAAAAACTGGTGGAGGAAAAAATGCATAGGAAGAGCAGACAGAGAGAAGGTGAGTGATGGCTGGAAGGGGATTACAGCTGCCACACATGATATGCCATGACACACACACACACACACACACACACACTCTCTCGCTCTCTCACTCTCTCATTGTCTCTGTATCCTTCATAAACACACACCTCTCTCTCTCTCGCTCTCTCACTCTCTCATTGTCTCTGTATCCTTCATAAGCACACACCACTCTCTCTCTCTCTATCTCTCTCTCTCTCACATACATACACACAGCTACCAACTTTAAAAACGTTAGGCACCACACAGAATGTAAGGAGGACCAGAAGGAGATTGGTTTTTGATAGTTCAGGCTCACATTAGGCCTGTTACATATGAATCTAACCTTTTTCAAGCACATCTCATGAGTAGCAGAGCATTTTCTTTTCTTCCTACACCTACTATCAAGTTACCATGTTGTTAGCTAGCTAGGTAACGTGACTGAACAACGTTGTTTGTTATCGAAACAATCATAGTGGCCCGGGATTAGTTTTAAAATGGCCCGCGACAATGTTTGTGAAATCAAATCAAATGCATTATTGGCCAGGCGCACAGAATTCATGCACATAAAGAGAAAACCCCTTGTCATCCCTACAGGTTCTGATCTGGCGGACTCACTAAACACACATGCTTTGTTTGTAAATGATGTCTGAGTAATGGAGTGTGCCCCTGACATTCCACCACTGACATTATTGGCCCGGCGCATACAATAGACTAGTCTACTTCCCGTTTCATAAAAAATGTAATAGAATTTATAAACAAAACTGACTTTATTAACGTTTTATAACAGGCGTCAGCTGGTTCTTTAGATCAGTAGGGCCGAGAAATGTGGTAGTATCATATGAAATGGTACTAAGGTATTATAAAATATTGGTGCCAGAAGTATCATGACGTTTTGTTACCGGGATATTACCACGATACTGATATACCGTGGAACACTAATCTAAACCAAAGTAAATCGTTTTAAGATTGTTCTATACATCAGTTGGGGTCTCTAGAAGCTTCCATACCAGGTCCTAAACCTAGCATTAAAGGTGTGTGGGCTAATATAGTCAAAATGTTTGCCTTGGGGTAAGTTTAGCCAATGGGAAGTTGAACACATTTTAATGAAAGCCTGGGATTTGTTTGATCTACAGTATACACTGGGTTTACAAAACATTACGAACACCTACCTAATATCGAGTTGCACCCCCCCCCCCCCCCCCCTTTTGGCCCTCAGAAAAGCCTCAATTCGTCGGGGCATGGACTACAAGGTGTTGAAAGTGTAGCACAGGGATGCTAGCCCATGTTGACTCCAATGCTTCACACGGTTGTGTCAAGTCCTGTGGGGCTCAGTTACCCTCGTGGCTCAGTTACCCTCGTGGCTCAGTTACCCTCGTGGCTCAGTTACCCTCGAGGCTCAGTTACCCTCGTGGCTCAGTTACCCTCGTGGCTCAGTTACCCTCGAGGCTCAGTTACCCTCGTGGCTCAGTTACCCTCGAGGCTCAGTTACCCTCGTGGCTCAGTTACCCTCGAGGCTCAGTTACCCTCGTGGCTCAGTTGGAAGAGCATGGCGCTTGCAGTATGTACGTAAGTTGGCTGAATGGCCTTTGGGTGGTGGACTGTTCTTGATACACACAGGAAACTGTTGATTAATGAAAAATCCAGTAGCATTGCAGTTCTTGACACACTCAAAACAGTGCGACTGGCATCTACTACTATACCCTGTTTTAAAGCACTTAAATTGTTTGCCTAACCCATTCACCCTCTGAATGGCACACAATCCATGTCTCAAGACTTAAACATCCTTCTTTAACCTGTCTCCTCCTCTTCATCTACACTGATTGAAGTGGATTTAACAAGTGACATCAATAAGGGATCATAGTTTTCACCTGGTCAGTCTATGTCATGGAAGGAGCAGGTGTTACTAATGTTTTCTATACTCAGGACATCTTAAGCTTTCCAGAGAACATAAGATTATGAATCAACTGTCAAAATGGAGTTCAATCAGTGATCTGGGATGGTCTAGCGGTTAGGGCAGCTGCCTGTACAAATAACACTACCTTGTCAGCGTGGATTTGATTCCAGCCCTTCTGGCACAAATCACTCAGGGTAGGTTAGCCTAGTGTTGGACTAGTAACCGGAAGGTTGCAAGTTCAAACCCCCGAGCTGACAAGGTACAAATCTGTTGTTCTGCCCCTGAACAGTCAGTTAACCCACTGTTCCTAGGCCGTCATTGAAAATAAGAGTTTGTTCTTAACTGAGTTGCCTGGTTAAATATTGGTTAAAAAATAAATAAATTCCCGTCTTTGACTTGATTTAGTAACATGTGGACAAACATGGACAGATACCTTGACAAGAACTGACTGCACCAGACTCTTTTACAGGCACTTTTCTTTAATGGAAAACATCAATCGGAAACTAATTCAATAATGACAGGTAGGTTACACCAACTGTAACGGGGTTCTTCCGTCGAAGGAGAGGCGGACCAATACGCAGCGTGGTTGAAGTTCATGGTTTTTTTAATAAGAAAATCTATACATGAACAAACTACAAGACAATAAATGTGAAAACCCGAAACCAGTCCCGTGTGGTACAAACACTGACACAGGAGACAATCACCCACAAAACCCAACACCAAACAGGCTACCTAAATATGGTTCCCAATCAGAGACAATGACTTACACCTGCCTCTGATTGAGAACCATATCAGGCCAAACACGGAAACAGACAAACTAGACACACAACATAGAATGCCCACTCAGATCACACCCTGACCAAACAAAACATAGAAACATACAAAGCAAACTATGGTCAGGGTGTGACAACAACATTAGTTTCCATTCATACAAAGTGTTGTGTAAATGCCACAGTAGATTTGTCACTCTTCATTTCAATTCTACAGAATGCTTGTCAAATAGATACATCACCCCGCAGGTCAAAAAGGACCAAGTTGTTCCGATGACAATACCAACCAAGGTCGAACATCTCTTCAAAGACTTTGGTTGCAAGCAGGCCAAAGACGTCGTCTTTTAGGGAGTGGTAGTGACTGTATTGACGGTTTAACTAGTGTCATGAAGGGTTGCAATGGGCTGCAATACATTCTGTAGGCTACCCGTTAGCCTATCCATTGTCACATTCTGGCTGCGTTTACACAGGCAGCCCAATTCTGACCTTTTTTTTCACTCATTGGTCATTTGACCAATCAGATGAGCTCTGAAAAAAAGATCATGATATTAAAGGTGTGATGTGATTGGTCAAAATACCAATTTAGTGGAAAAACATATCCGAATTGGGCTGCCTGTGAAAACCTATAGTAGGCTACTGTTTGTGTTTCCCTGGCAGAGTGGATGAGCTGAGTTGGGCCATCAGTTGATTGCTAACCGATTGAACAGCTTGTTGAGCAGCTGATTTTACCTCCCCCACTAGTGCACTATTCCCTATGGGTCCTATCTAATCACGCCGACAATGATTCGGTCATTATCATTCAAAGAATCTGTGAGTTTTCCTCACCCATGTGTTCACGTTAGAATTCTCCCACTGCATATCATCAGGCCTATATCATCATCATAATGATCCTTATATTATAAACCTATTATTATTCGTGAAGGTCTTCTTTAAGAAGTGGGGCAGTCCCAGTCCTCTCATAACCTGTAGTTTTTATGTAACTACCGGACAACACAGACACAGCAATACAGTATCCTGCCTATTGTTTTACCTTCAACATACAATAAAACAATTGATTCAAAAACTGATTTATCCCGTACAAATATGTCCATTTGTTATAATCCACATAAGAATTCACACGAGACACGCTGTAGCCTGAACATAGCCTACAAAGACTACTTGAACTGACGCCCAGTAGACCTGCGGTCTAAAAATAGCCTGCATAGCCTATAAGCACAAAGACACTGATGGAACAGACCGGAAAGTTTAGCTTAAAATGTTGATAAACTATAACGACTTCACATTATAATCATAGCTATGGTGGTAATATGAACACCTGGTAATATGAACACCTGGTATTATGAACACCTGGTATTATGAACACCTGGTAATATGAACACCTGGTAATATGAACACCTGGTATTATGAACACCTGGTAATATGAACACCTGGTAATATGAACACCTGGTAATATGAACACCTGGTAATATGAACACCTGGTATTATGAACACCTGGTATTATGAACACCTGGTATTATGAACACCTGGTAATATGAACACCTGGTATTATGAACACCTGGTAATATGAACACCTGGTACTATGAACACCTGGTAATATGAACACCTGGTAATATGAACACCTGGTACTATGAACACCTGGTAATATGAACACCTGGTACTATGAACACCTGGTACTATGAACACCTGGTAATATGAACACCTGGTAATATGAACACCTGGTATTATGAACACGTGGTAATATGAACACCTGGTACTATGAACACCTGGTATTATGAACACCTGGTAATATGAACACCTGGTACTATGAACACCTGGTAATATGAACACCTGGTAATATGAACACCTGGTACTATGAACACCTGGTAATATGAACACCTGGTATTATGAACACCTGGTAATATGAACACCTGGTACTATGAACACCTGGTATTATGAACACCTGGTAATATGAACACCTGGTGATATGAACACCTGGTACTATGAACACCTGGTAATATGAACACCTGGTACTATGAACACCTGGTACTATGAACACCTGGTAATATGAACACCTGGTAATATGAACACCTGGTATTATGAACACCTGGTAATATGAACACCTGGTACTATGAACACCTGGTATTATGAACACCTGGTGTTATGAACACCTGGTATTATGAACACCTGGTATTATGAACACATTCCAAAATGCAAACACTAGTCGAATGCACCACATATTCCAGCAGTTTCCTGTGACAGAGAGAGAGGGGGGGGGGGGGGGGGGTGTCTGGCTCAGTTGACGGCCCCATTCATCTATTAAATCAATGTCCTGCACACATCAATGAACCATCAGCCTGGCCTGTCCTCTCCCAGCTTCATAGTCAGAAGGAAGTGTGAAATTCCAGTCCATATGACAGGACTACAGCACAGCCAATCAGACACCATCCTTTAAGAGTCATGCCCCCCCTGTTGGACTATGCATTGTACACATTGCTAGTTGGGCCATGGGGTGTGGGCATTCCAATGAGTTGGGTCCGGGGATGTTGGATCAGAATCTGTTGTATTTATAAACAGTTTAAGGTACAATGTAGGTACGGTACTGCATTGAAAAGCCTACAAACACCGCTTCCAGCTGTCCCCTGGCGGCGATTCTAAATACTCAATATTCAATCAAATCCTCCTGCTGCAATATCATTTTACTCCTGCGACAAAAATGGGTCAAATTAAGATCCGACATCTGTAGGGTGCCATTTTCAGACACAGCCAATGTCTGGGCCATGTGAAACATTGGTAAACAATGTTAGCGTGCAAAATGACACCCTATTCCCTATGTAGGGCACTACTTTTGACCAGGACCCATAGGGAATAGTGCACTACTTTTGACCAGGACCCATAGGGAATAGTGCACTACTTTTGACCAGGACACATAGGGAATAGTGCACTACTTTTGACCAGGACCCATAGGGAATAGTGCACCACTTTTGACCAGGACCCATAGGGAATAGTGCACTACTTTTGACCAGGAAAAATCTGTGCACTATATAGGGAGTAGTGTGCCATTTCAGACACAGACAATGGCTCATTCCCAAAACCTCTAGGGTCTTACGTTACAGACAACATCTAGCCAGTCAAGACAATACACAGAGGCAGCATACTACAATAACATAGACAATTCAATACCCACATGAGGAATTGTTGGCACAACACACTGACTTACCAATATGAAGGCACATCAACTGCATATTAACTGCACATATTGACCACAGAGTTGTACCACAGAGCTGTACCAAAGAGCTGTACTGTACCACAGAGCTGTACCACAGAGCTGTACCACAGAGCTCTACTACAGAGTTGTACCACAGAGTTGTACCACAGAGCTGTACCAAAGAGCTGTACTGTACCACAGAGCTGTACCACAGAGCTGTACTACAGAATTGTACCACAGAGTTGTAACACAGAGCTGTACCACAGAGCTGTACTGTATCACATTACTGTACCACAGAGCTGTACCACATTACTGTACCACAGATCTGTACCACATTACTGTACCACAGAGCTCTACCACATTACTGTACCACAGAGCTGTATCACAGAGCTCTACCACATTACTGTACCACAGAGCTGTACCACATTACTGTACCACAGAGCTGTACCACATTACTGTACCACATTACTGTACCACATTACTGTACCACAGAGCTGTACCACAGAGCTGTATCACAGAGCTGTACCACATTACTGTATCACAGAGCTGTACCACAGAGCTGTACCACAGAGCTCTACCACATTACTGTACCACAGAGCTGTACCACATTACTGTACCACAGAGCTGTACCACATTACTGTACCACATTACTGTACCACAGAGCTGTATCACAGAGCTGTACCACATTACTGTATCACAGAGCTGTACCACATTACTGTACCACTGAGCTCTACCACATTACTGTACCACAGAGCTCTACCACATTACTGTACCACATTACTGTACCACAGAGCTGTACCACAGAGCTGTACCACATTACTGTACCACAGAGCTTTACCACAGAGCTGTACCACATTACTGTACCACAGAGCTGTACCACAGAGCTCTACCACATTACTGTACCACATTACTGTACCACTGAGCTGTACCACATTACTGTATCACATTACTGTATCACAGAGCTGTACCACAAAGCTGTACCACATTACTGTATCACAGAGCTGTACCACAAAGCTGTACCACATTACTGTATCACAGAGCTGTACCACATTACTGTACCACATTACTGTACCACAGAGCTGTACCACAAAGCTGTACCACATTACTGTACCACATTACTGTACCACAAAGCTGTACCACATTACTGTACCACAGAGCTGTACCACAGAGCTGTACCACAGAGCTGTACCACATTACTGTATCACAGAGCTGTACCACATTACTGTACCACATTACTGTACCACATTACTGTACCACAGAGCTCTACCACATTACTGTACCACAGAGCTATACCACAGAGCTGTACCACAGAGCTCTACCACATTACTGTACCACATTACTGTATCACATTACTGTACCACAGAGCTGTACCACAGAGCTGTACCACAGAGCTCTACCACAATACTGTACCACATTACTGTACCACAGAGCTGTACCACAGAGCTCTACCACATTACTGTACCACATTACTGTACCACAGAGCTGTACCACATTACTGTACCACAGAGCTGTACCACAGAGCTGTACCACATTACTGTTCTAATACATAAAGGTACACATACTGTTCTAATACATAAAGGTACACATACTGTTCACATACATAAAGGTACACATACTGTTCTAATACATAAAGGTACACATACTGTTCACATACATAAAGGTACACATACTGTTCTAATACATAAAGGTACACATACTGTTCACATACATAAAGGTACACATACTGTTCTAATACATAAAGGTACACATACTGTTCACATACATAAAGGTACACATACTGTTCTAATACATAAAGGTACACATACTGTTCTGATACATAAAGGTACACATACTGTTCTAATACATAAAGGTACACATACTGTTCTAATACATAAAGGTACACATACTGTTCTGATACATAAAGGTACACATACTGTTCTGATACATAAAGGTACACATACTGTTCTAATACATAAAGGTACACATACTGTTCACATACATAAAGGTACACATACTGTTCTAATACATAAAGGTACACATACTGTTCTAATACATAAAGGTACACATACTGTTCTAATACATAAAGGTACACATACTGTTCTAATACATAAAGGTACACATACTGTTCTGATACATAAAGGTACACATACTGTTCTAATACATAAAGGTACACATACTGTTCTAATACATAAAGGTACACATACTGTTCTGATACATAAAGGTACACATACTGTTCTGATACATAAAGGTACACATACTGTTCTAATACATAAAGGTACACATACTGTTCTGATACATAAAGGTACACATACTGTTCTGATACATAAAGGTACACATACTGTTCTAATACATAAAGGTACACATACTGTTCACATACATAAAGGTACACATACTGTTCTAATACATAAAGGTACACATACTGTTCTAATACATAAAGGTACACATACTGTTCTAATACATAAAGGTACACATACTGTTCTAATACATAAAGGTACACATACTGTTCTGATACATAAAGGTACACATACTGTTCTAATACATAAAGGTACACATACTGTTCTAATACATAAAGGTACACATACTGTTCTGATACATAAAGGTACACATACTGTTCTAATACATAAAGGTACACATACTGTTCTAATACATAAAGGTACACATACTGTTCTAATACATAAAGGTACACATACTGTTCTAATACATAAAGGTACACATACTGTTCAGATACATAAAGGTACACATACTGTTCACATACATAAAGGTACACATACTGTTCTAATACATAAAGGTACACATACTGTTCTATGTAGGTCATCTATATAGCTGCTGTGGGATTTTGATTAAAGGCTCAATACATTCAAACAGGTCAGGAAACACTCAAGTGATTCACTCAAGTGATTCCAGATTAGCGGCCATTTCAAAGGGTGAGCAATTTCCCCACTCCCAATCAATCTGCATACCACACTGAAACCTTTGATATCCCTTGGTTCTTCTATTCCCTTGGTACTACCATCCAACTACACCTGTCTGTCTCACAGTCTCTCCTCTTGGTAGACCTGTCTGTCTGTCTGTCTCACACTCTCTCCTCTTGGTAGACCTGTCTGTCTGTCTGTATGTCTGTCTGTCTCACACTCTCTCCCCTTGGTAGACCTGTCTGTCTGTCTGTCTCACACTCTCTCCTCTTGGTAGACCTGTCTGTCTGTCTGTCTCACATTCTCTCCTCTTGGTAGACCTGTCTGTCTGTCTGTCTCACATTCTCTCCTCTTGGTAGACCTGTCTGTCTGTCTGTCTGTCTGTCTGTCTGTCCGTCTGTCTCACACTCTCTCCTCTTGGTAGACCTGTCTGTCTGTCTGTCTCACACTCTCTCCTCTTGGTAGACCTGTCTGTCTGTCTGTCTCACACTCTCTCCCCTTGGTAGACCTGTCTGTCTGTCTGTCTCACACTCTCTCCTCTTGGTAGACCTGTCTGTCTGTCTGTCTCACACTCTCTCCTCTTGGTAGACCTGTCTGTCTGTCTGTCTGTCCGTCTGTCTCACACTCTCTCCTCTTGGTAGACCTGTCTGTCTCACATTCTCTCCTCTTGGTAGACCTGTCTGTCTGTCTGTCTCACATTCTCTCCTCTTGGTAGACCTGTCTGTCTGTCTGTCTCACATTCTCTCCTCTTGGTAGACCTGTCTGTCTGTCTGTCTCACATTCTCTCCTCTTGGTAGACCTGTCTGTCTGTCTGTCTCACATTCTCTCCTCTTGGTAGACCTGTCTGTCTGTCTGTCTCACATTCTCTCCTCTTGGTAAACCTGTATGTCTGTCTCACATTCTCTCCTCTTGGTGTACCTGTCTGTCTGTCTCATTCTCTCCTCTTGGTAGACCTGTCTGTCTGTCTGTCTGTCTCACATTCTCTCCTCTTGGTAGACCTGTCTGTCTGTCTCATTCTCTCCTCTTGGTAGACCTGTCTGTCTGTCTGTCTCACATTCTCTCCTCTTGGTAGACCTGTCTGTCTGTTTCACATTCTCTCCTCTTGGTAAACCTGTATGTCTGTCTGTCTCACATTCTCTCCTCTTGGTAGACCTGTCTGTCTATCTGTCTCACACTCTCTCCTCTTGGTAGACCTGTCTGTCTGTCTGTCTGTCTGTCTGTCTGTCTGTCTGTCTGTCTGTCTGTCTGTCTCACACTCTCTCCTCTTGGTAGACCTGTATGTCTGTCTCTCTCTTACCATCCACCCGTCTGTCTCTCACACACTGTCCTCCTGACAGATGTGTTTTCCATTAATAAAGCTCAGACTGGCCACTGAGTGGTTGGTGGTCCTGAGGGAGGTCATGTTTGTGTTGTTCCTGTTCCTCCTCTGGCTCTGGGACCTCTTCGCCAGGGCTCGACAACAACAACACAGCTGCTTGTTGAACTGCTTCTGGAAACTCTTGCTGAGCAGGTAGAGGGCGAAGGGGTTGACACAGGAGTTAGTGAAGGCCAGGATACGGGCTCCCACGGTGAAGATGAAGTGGGCCATGGAGGTGTCCACTTCGGAGTAGTGGTAGGAGCGGTTGAGGTAGATCACGTGACAGGGGAGCCAGCACACGGCGAACAGGCCCACAAACACCAGGACGGTCTTGGCAAGGCGCTTCCTGGACTCTATCTGTGATGTTGTGGAGAGAGAGAGATGAAGATTAAGAAAATAGAAGAGATGATGAAGAATAAAATAGAAGAGATGAAAATAGAAGAGATTATGAAGGAGAAGAAAATAGAAGAGATGAAGAAGAAGAAGAAG